>NC_141829.1:3525396-3692896 GCF_982586985.1 Callionymus lyra
GCTGATGTTCCTCAGCCTCACGTCTGCTCCACGAGAGGAACCGTGTGTCTTCATAACATGTTCAGATGCTTTTTTCTTTCCCTCCTTTAATCATCGTTTTTTCTCATTAGTTCTGCTGTTTTTGTTGAGACTCTTTCTCTTCTTTGATGAAGGATGTTTTTCACGATCTTTGTTGTGTGTTTGTGTAACAACTTCCTAAACGTTTGCGTTGTAAAAAGGGATCAAAACACGACGTCACTTCCGTCCCGAGTCTTGTACTTCCATTTGTGGAGAAAGATGAACAATCCAGAGTACGTTCGTGTCGCTTCAATCTCCGCTTCAAGTCAAAGTAAATACAAGCTTCAAATAACGATGGGACTAAACCCACTTCTACTGGCGACTTCACAGATTGACAGCCCCGGGTAGAACGGTCCCGAGCTGTAGAAGGCTCGCTGTATTTAAGTCAAATTTCCCGCCCAGGAGGTCGTCTTTTCCGGCCAAATTGTTCTTTCAAGTACCCTGTGTCACTGATCCCCCGCTGGGAGACATCCTAATTTGTCTTCCTGTAATCTAATTATTCAAATGTTCCTTCCTTTCTGGGGTGTCGCTGGCTTCTCTTCCGTCTCTCCGGCTTCTTTCTTTGATATACGATTTAAGGTGTGATTCGCAGACAAACAAATGTTTGGATGAACCATTGTCAAGTCTATAATTCTGATCCGAGCTTCTCTCGAACCTGTTATCAGTTGTGGCTGGAATGTTGGAAAATTGATTGTGAATGTGTGTAGAGAAACGTTTTTCCCGCTCTTAGATCAAACAAGTAAATTGTACTTTATATTTTGATTATCTTTTAGCATTAATTTAAGTAAGGTGTATAACAGTTTTAACCTAACAGTGGCATCACCAGTGATCGAACAGATCATGGATTCTTATCTGAGATTCTCACATGGATCAACAACGACACGTATGGAAGCAGCTTTTACACAAATGAAAAACACACTTTACTTTAAGTCACGTGTTGCTCCGAGTGGGATGTGGAAGATAAACGTCTGCGAGTATTAAAAGACTTGACCTTTGAGGAAGTGGTTAACAGAGCCGGCTCGACCCGTTGACCCCATCATCGATCAAACTAACCCACATGACACTCAGACCCGCAGACACTCGTGGTTCCGAGTCGAGTCGAGTGTTTCCACGTAATAACTACTCTTCTCCTCATAAACCTGTATTTGAACGACATCATATGAGATTCACGAGCATGAACTTTCATAGTGAGCGTGAAATAAATCATCTCGAACATCACAATAACAGCAACGATGCTTCGCGCTCGTAGGAAACGTTTCCGTCGCCGTGACACCGAAGCCATGCGGTTCAGAGGTTTATCTGCGCGTTACAGCCGTTCCTTCTCTTCATCGCCGCCATTATGGTCCGTTAGCATAAATGATTGAGTCGCTGTTGGCCCTGGACCGGCTCGGTCTGAGATTGAAGAGGCTCATGCCGAGTGTCTGCGGCTGCTGGCAGGAGGACAGACGCCCGACAGCAGGAATGAATCAGGTCGGATGCTGCCGGTGAGCGATATATATATATATATATATATATATATATATAAACCTGCGTCGAGCTGCTCCATTCATGTCGACACATGCAAACTCTCGCTGTTGTTCCAGTCAACGTGACTGGAGACGTTGAAAAATGAAGTTTACTGGAGACTCCTTCGTTAGTCTTTGCACAAAAGCTAAAATATATATTGCTTTATCGTGGAACGTAGACGATTCCGTACGACTTATTCAGCTCATGATACGATAAACTTTGATACACTTGTGATCATTTTGGCGATAATTTCAGTTTTAGTGAAATTTTTATTATTTTTTAGTTGATTTTGACAAAAAAAAAAAGTCCAAATATCAGTTTTAAAAGCTGCCGGAGTACAATGTATCCTCTCGTCCTCAGCCATCGCTGGGATCTTGCGAGATTATATCGTTCCTTTAGCTACAGATGACGTAATTAGTGCTGCCATCCAGAAGTTTGATAGCGACACAAAAATGAACAAACAAGCTGTGAATGTTGGTTGTTAATTGTAAATGAAAAAAAAATCTAAATCAAAATTTGATATTTATTTTATTGCACAAAAGCTAAAATATATTGCTTTATCGTAGAACAGTAGCGATACACAAATCTCACGAGACGATTCCATACGACTTATTAAGCTCATGATACGATAAACGTTGATACACTTGCGATCATTTTGGTTTTGATTTTGACAAGAAAATGTGTCCAAATATCAGTTTTAAAAGCTGCCGGAGTACAATGTATCCTCTCGTCCTCAGCCATCGCTGGGATCTTGCGAGATTATATCGTTCCTTTAGCTACAGATGACGTAATTAGTGCTGCCATCTAGCGTCCAGAAGTTTGATAGCGACACAAAAATGAACAAACAAGCTGTGAATGTTGGTTGTTAATTTTAAATGAAAAAAAAATCAAAATCAAAATTTGACATTTATTTTATTGCACAAAAGCTAAAATATATTGCTTTATCGTAGAACTGTAGCGATACACAAATCTCACGAGACGATTCCATACGACTTATTAAGCTCATGATACGATAAACGTTGATACACTTGCGATCATTTTGGTGCTAATTTTCGTTTTAGTTACATCTTTATTATTGTTTCACCCTTTATTAGTTGATTTTGACAAGAAAATGTGTCCAAATATCAGTTTTAAAAGCTGCCGGAGTACAATGTATCCTCTCGTCCTCAGTCATCGCTGGGATCTTGCGAGATTATAACGTTCCTTTAGCTACAGATGACGTAATTAGTGCTGCCATCTAGCGTCCAGAAGTTTGATAGCGACACAAAAATGAACAAACAAGCTGTGAATGTTGGTTGTTAATTGTAATTGAAAAAAAAATCAAAATTTGATATTTATTTTTATTGCACAAAAGCTAAAATATATTGCTTTATCGTAGAACTGTAGCGATACACAAATCTCACGAGACGATTCCATACGACTTATTAAGCTCATGATACGATAAACGTTGATACACTTGCGATCATTTTGGCGCTAATTTTCGTTTTAGTTACATCTTTATTATTGTTTCACCCTTTTTTAGTTGATTTTGACAAGAAAATGTGTCCAAATATCAATTTTAAAAGCTGCTGGAGTACAATGTATCCTCTCGTCCTCAGTCATCGCTGGGATCATGCAGGATTTTATCGTTCCTTTAGCTACAGATGACGTAATTAGTGCTGCCATCTAGCGTCCAGAAGTTTGATAGCGACACAAAAATGAACAAACAAGCTGTGAATGTTGGTTGTTAATTGTAAATGAAAAAAAAATCAAAATCAAAATTTGACATTTATTTTATTGCACAAAAGCTAAAATATATTGCTTTATCGTAGAACTGTAGCGATACACAAATCTCACGAGACGATTCCATACGACTTATTAAGCTCATGATACGATAAACTTTGATACACTTGCGATCATTTTGGCGCTAATTTTCGTTTTAGTTACATCTTTATTATTGTTTCACCCTTTTTTAGTTGATTTTGACAAGAAAATGTGTCCAATGTGTCAGTTTTAAAAGCTGCCGGAGTACAATGTATCCTCTCGTCCTCAGTCATCGCTGGGATCTTGCGAGATTATATCATTCCTTTAGCTACAGATGACGTAATTAGTGCTGCCATCTAGCGTCCAGAAGTTTGATAGCGACACAAAAATGAACAAACAAGCTGTGAATGTTGGTTGTTAATTGTAAATGAAAAAAAAATCAAAATCAAAATTTGACATTTATTTTATTGCACAAAAGCTAAAATATATTGCTTTATCGTAGAACTGTAGCGATACACAAATCTCACAAGACGATTCCATACGACTTATTAAGCTCATGATACGATAAACTTTGATACACTTGCGATCATTTTGGCGCTAATTTTCGTTTTAGTTACATCTTTATTATTGTTTCACCCTTTTTTAGTTGATTTTGACAAGAAAATGTGTCCAATGTGTCAGTTTTAAAAGCTGCCGGAGTACAATGTATCCTCTCGTCCTCAGTCATCGCTGGGATCATGCGGGATTTTATCGTTCCTTTAGTTACAGATGACGTAATTAGTGCATTAGTTCACCCTTTGTTTAGTTGATTCAATAGTATTTGAAAGACAAAAAATCTGGTGAACTCTAGTCCGGGTACTCCACTGTTAACAGGACTACACACACACACACACACACACACACACACACACACACACACACACACACACACATATCCTGAAAGAAACTGGCAGCCAGTTAAGAGGTTTAAGGATCGGAGAAATGTGAGTTCTTCTACTAGAGCGGCTCAGAATTCTGGCTGCAGAGTTTTGTATGAACTGCAGGCGAGACACATCCTTCTGGTTTAGAAATGAAAACACATTGTTGCAATAGTCCAGACGAGAAAGTACAATTATATATATATATATATACAAATGTGAGTACTTCAAGTGACTTGGCTAAGAATACTTTAATAATATCAGTTACTATGGTTGTCTATGATGGAGTATAATGCTGGAGCTAAGACCTGCTTTTTACTTTGTATGATTTAAAATTAATATAAACAGTTTCAAGTGTATATTTGACCCTAAAACAAGAGTTTTATTCTACAAAAGCAGAACTTTTACCTTCATTTAATAGGATTTCCAAGTAGTATCAATGAAATATTGTGAAAGTCTCAGTTGTGTCCGAGTAAAGCGATAACAACGGGACAAGATATGAGCGACTGAACAATATAAAGAGTGATTGTGAAGAAGCACCCGGGAGGTCAGGGAAAAGTGGAGGAATATTAAACAGTAAATTAGCATTAACACCAGAGAGAGAAGAAGGACTTTTACAGAACACACTCAAACAAACGAGAGTTTTAAATAAAGGTGGGATATAGAGAGAGGGACCTTGAATTACTTCCATTAATCGCAGTCTAAATAATGCAGATCCCATTAAAGTCACGAGCCCTAAACTAAATAATCAATGCCAACATTTAAAGCCCGAATCTGTCCGACCTTCACAGTTTTATGGTCCAGCACATGCCCGTGATTAATGGCGCTCATCAGCATTATCACAACACATCCCCGTCTGTCCATCACCGGCACATTTAATTGAAGTTTGCCCCGGAATGCAGAGTCATGACATTACCCGAGAGAAAATGATGGTCTCGACAGTTTGGGTTTTTGTGTGTCTGCTCGTCCCTTCGGCTCCTGTGTTCTCTGGTGTGGCCCCTCCAGGGGGAACTTAACCGCCCGCCACGACGCCGCTCGATTCATCGTGATGATGCCGCCGCCATCGAACCGGCGACTCAGGAGGAGCCGACGTCGACTCGATAAACTCTGACGACGTCTTCAACTTCAAAGGTCGTAGAATTGGGTTGAATATGATTTTTAAATATATGTATATCTCTGTTAATGGCATGAGACACATGAAGTGGTCCAGAATGAAATATAGATGCTACTGAACACGAAACCAGGTCAGTTGTTCTAATTAATGCATTATTCAAGCGGATCTCTATCCTTGAACAAGCAGCGAGGTTTGCATCTTCATTAGACGTCAGCGGCGTCAGGAAGCAGCGAAAATCATCTTCAGCCTGGTATTACTAGAAAATACTCCAGAAAGAAACTGGATAGGTTAGTAAGTAATATTTATTTATATAGCGCTTTTCGAGACCAGGGTCACAAAGCGCTTAGACAATCAAAACAATACTCAAAAAAGTACATACTTTAAAGATCAAGATAATACTGAGAACAACACAGGAGTTCCAGAAAATCAAGGAAAAGCCTGAACAAATAGAAACGTCTTAAGATGTTTCTTAAAGGAGTCAGTAGAGCATCAAGAGCAAAGAGAGAGAAGATCGTTCCAAAGCTTAGGAGCAACAGCCTGAAAAGATTTCTCTCCTCTGGTCCTGAGCCGTGTGCGTGGAACCATAAGTAGATTCTGATCCACAGACCTCAGAGCCTGAGCTGGGGTGTAAGGCTGGATCAGATCACTGATGTAAGGAGGAGCCTGACCATGAATAGATCTGAAAGTAAGAACCAGAATTTTAAAATGATCCTGAAAGAAACTGGAAGCCAGTGAAGAGTTTGAAGGAGAAATGTGAGTTCTTCTACTAGAGCGGCTCAGAATTCTCGCTGCAGAGTTCTGAATCAACTGCAGACGAGACGATCCTTCTTGTTAAGACAGAACTTTATTGATCCCTCAGGAGGTCTGTTTCGGGAAATCGTTTTTTTACCAATCAGCCACAGCAATACAGCAATTGTTTCATAACAAATAAATAAAATAAAATAAGAACAAGAACAAAGAGAAATAAAGAGAAAGAACAAGATAATACAATCTAAGTCTAAAGATAAAGATAAAGAACATAGATCAAAGAAAAATAACAAAGGATACAAAGACTAACATAGAACAGAACATCATGTGATGAATGTGGATGAATGAACTCTGGAAACACTTCATGTGATGGAAAAATAAAACTTTGGGAAAGAAGATGATTTTTTTAGTCACTAGAACTAAGGTAAGGTAAGGTAAGGTAAGGTAAAACTTTATTGATCCCTCAGGAGGTCTCCTTCGGGAAATTGTTTTTTTACCAATAGCCAGCAATTTTTCATAAACAATAAAAAATAATACATAAAAAATAAAATAAGAAGAAGAACATAAAGAGGAAGAACAAGATGATACAATCTAAGTCTAAAGATAAAGACAAAGAACATAGGTCAAAGAAAAACAACAAAGACAAAGATACAAAGACTAACATGGAACAGAACATCCAGATACTTTCACTCCACTCCTGCCCCCGAACTCAGAATTGTACAATTTAATAGCCCGAGGGATGAATGAGTCCCTGAGTCTATTTGTTTTGCACCTGGGTAGGCTACCTACTAGTCACAAAAGTTCATTTTTCTTTATCAGTTTTTAGAATCACATCCTTAAATCTCAGTTTTATACGTGAATTCCTACATATATTACATTATATATTAAATGTACAAACCTGGAGTACTTGACTGGACCAATATTTCCACTGTAATGTTTCCTTTATTCAATCATTTTCTACCGCTTTATCCCTTAAGGCTGTCAAACTGGTCCAGAAAAGGTTCAGGGTGGTGCAGGTTTTTGTTCCAACCAGTCAAGCACACATGAGTTAACCAATCAGATGTCGGCTTATACGAGCAACACCTGACTGACCATTAATTGATTACTGTCTTCAGCCTGATTGGTTCGACTATATGTGCTTGTTGGATCCAAAACCTGCGCCATCTCTGCCCTTTTCTGGACCAGTTTGACACCTGTCAATGGAGACTGGAGTCCATCCCAGTATCATAGGGCGGGAGGCAGGGGACACCCTGGACAGGACGCCAGATGTAGACATTTTTGACTTGACGACCGCAGAGTTCTCGAGCGTCGCAGCGAGTCGGCCACAGGCTCGCGGGCCGGCTGCTTCTGGTGATCAACGACGTGTCCAAGAATAATTCAAACCGTTGTGACTGATTGTTTTCTGTCGACCTTCCGCGGGTGTTCCTCGCCTCGGTTCGACACGGCTGGGATTGGCTCCAGACCCCGCTGAACCTTCGCTGTAACAAGTGGCGTCAGAGCTGGTGGCTGGTGATATTTGGAGGATTGTGTTTGCTTAACCCGATCGTGAGATAAGATCGACACGATTGTGCTCGAGCGACGGCGATTTGATGACGATGATTCGATAACAAACTCAACTCCAGGACGGAGAAGGACGGCACAGGGAATTCTTAGGGTCGTTTTTTCTTCTCCATCGCGCCTTTGATGCAACGTCTTCTCCAGAGTCAACCTTCAACCCACATCAACTGCAGGAGAGCGAGATTAGCGGATCCCTAAGTGCCAGCATCAATGATCGGAAATCATGGTAACGATTAGTCGATCTAAAAGGTTAGCTGTCCACCGTGTCTCGGTGCGCCTGGCATTTGGCGGCGATACCCTGAAGCAGCATCCATCACCAGACTTTGGGGAGATAAGAAAAGGTTATCCAAACTTGCTAGGCAGGGTGAGTTTACCGCACGAGAGGCTTTGTGTTACAATGTTTAAGAAAACGTGAGACGGGACTGTCGGTCCATATTCCAGGAGACCTGTGTGATCTGGAGACGCAAGTACAACGGCCGGTTTATTCAGTCTTCACTGGAGAAAGTAAGGTATTACTACTGTTCTGTATATTTCTGTATATTACTGTTTATTACTGTCAGAGAACTGGACAATCCACAGTTGTGCTAAAACAAAAAAGAGACAACTTTATTAATAAATCTGAAAAATAATCGTCTCAAACCATCGATTTTGTGAAAGATGGGAAAAGAGGAAAACAAAGTCTTTGTTCATTTATTCTGAACATCAGGACGTTTCAACTTCAGGCTCCTCCTTACATCACTGATCTGATCCAGCCTTACACCCCAGCTCGGGCTCTGAGGTCTGTGGATCAGAATCTACTTATGGTTCCACGCACACGGTTCAGGACCAGAGGAGAGAAATCTTTTCAGGCTGTTGCTCCTAAACTTTGGAACGATCTTCTCTCTCTTTGCTCTTGATGATCTACTGACTCCTTTAAGAAACATCTTAAGACGTTTCTATTTGTTCAGGCTTTTCCTTGATTTTCTGGAACTCCTGTGTTGTTCTCAGTATTATCTTGATCTTTAAAGTATGTACTTTTTTGAGTATTGTTTTGATTGTTTAAGCGCTTTGTGACCCTGGTCTCGAAAAGCGCTATATAAATAAATATTACTTACTTACTTACTTACTTACTTACTTACGAACTACAAACAACAAGTCAGTCACTGAAGAGGATCAAGAAAAGTCAAATACAAACGCTATTTAGCACGATAAATACAAAAAATCAACCAGTGGGTGTGTCCCAAATCGCGCACTTTCGCACTTACACTTGATATTTTGAGTACACAAGTGCGTCCATATTTAGCAGTGTGCGAAAATGTACAGCCAGAAAATTGATATACATCGACAAACACTTTCTACCCTTAACAGCCGCCGTCTTAAATCCAATTCGCACGGGATAAGTATTACCTGTGGACTTCTGGTAATTTGTAATAATTACGAAGAATGTCTGACTTTTAATCCCGTTTGAAATGTAATAATTCCGCCGCAAATTACCTTCTGTAATTGACAGACGAAGGATGATAATACTAATCCCGTGTGAATCCGAATGTCTGTGTTTGTAATTATGAACGCGGCATATATGCTGCTGTAACGGACTTATAGAAACTCACCATTGTGTTTATATTTACTTACGCTGTTTTATTTTGAAGGGGTTGAAAAGGAAGTAGATCGAGTTTGTTGTTATTGTGTTTGTGTTCCACATGACTAAAGTAAAGAAGACATGCGCGCTGCACGGCTACAAACTAAGTTAAAGCCTCGTTGTTTCCCACACGAATCCACTCAGTTACACAAATGTAACTTTGTCTCTTCTGTCAGAATAATGTTGGGGCACATTTATGTGCAGCTCTCGCTGTTGAGCATCTGCACAAGTTGAGAAACGAAAAATAAACGGTTGTTCACTTTATCTTCTCTAAACGAAGAACGCTTGGTTACACTAACTTTCTCTTTCAGTAATGTAGGTAATGTAGTAATAAGGTAATGTCAGTAAAAATGACTATTTTACAGACGTCACTTATCCCGTGTTAATGCACTTAAAATAACGCAGAGGAGGTCATTTACAAAATACTGAGGTCCTCAGGTAATACTTCTATACTGCTAATCCCGTGAGAATAGGGCTTTAGTGACGTGGATGACGCTGAACAGAAGCTACGTCTCTACGTTTACAACAAAACAACAATAATAACGCAAGGAAACACACAACTTAATAACTTGTTTCAATTTGCGAAAAAGCTCTGTAAAGTGTCGTTGATAGTGTTCAAACAGTCAGTTGCAATCAGTGTTAAATAGTAGTCACTTCCTGTGAGTGTGTAGCAGCAGAGTTTGATTTGAAGACAGTACTACACTGTCAAAATGTACACACTGAGCAAGTGAGTACACTGTGCACATGACCAGGGAAACAAGAGGAGGGTCAGGTGACTACTGTGTGACACTTTTATTACAGTGCACAACTCCAGGGCTCACGTCACGATAGTACATGGATTGTAACTATACTCAGTTCTCTGTCCGAATCGGGTTACTATATAACATATATATATACTATCATGGGTCGTGCAGATCTGCCCAGACCGTGTACTCAAAGGGACATGATGTGCATCGGCCGACAACAGGCAGTTATTTCGTAATCTATCAAGAATATTACATTGTCATTACTGTCAGTGAGAGACTGATGGAAGGACTTTTACCGTCAACCACTTGTTAATTTGTCACTTTGTTAAATTCCAATCACTTTCAATCAATAGTTCTGTGCAAGATGTCTTCAGGGATAAAATAAAAACAAATAAAATGTAAATGTGTTTCAATTTGTTGTGAAAGGGCGGAAATGATTGATGACTTCATCACCGCATGCATTCTCTGTTCGTCCACATGGATGCACACTGTCACAAAAGGAGGTAAACAAATGGATGCTCCACATTATACATCACTGTCCGGACGCAGAATAGAATTAACAGGAAACAATAAATATCAGGGAGAAAAGAATGGATTCATTCAATCTCTTCTGCTCTCGTCCTCCAGGCTGAGCTTCAGCGGCTGCTGTGGACTCACCTGAGAACAAACCCTGGTCCTCATTATCCTCAGTTTGGATATGAATATAAACTAGAAAAATGCATTTACAGAAGAAATTTAAGTGTGTATGCTGACCCTGCTGTGCTGTGGAAGTAGTAGTGGAATTACTATTCAAAATAGAAGTAGTAGAAAAGTAAAAGTAGTAGTAGAAGTAGTATTAAAAGTAGAAGTAGTAGAAAAGTAGAAGTAGTAGAAAAGTAAAAGTAGTAGTGGAAGTAGTATTAAAAGTAGAAGTAGTAGAAAGGTAAAAGTAGTAGTGGAATTAATATTAAAAATAGAAGTAGTAGAAAAGTAAAAGTAGTAGTGAATTTACTATTAAAAATAGAAGTAGTAGAAAAGTAAAAGTAGTAGTGGAATTACTATTAAAAATAGAAGTAGTAGAAAAGTAAAAGTAGTAGTGGAATTACTATTAAAAATAGAAGTAGTAGAAAAGTAAAAGTAGTAGTAGAAGTAGTATTAAAAGTAGAAGTAGTAGAAAGGTAAAAGTAGTAGTGGAATTACTATTAAAAATAGAAGTAGTAGAAAAGTAAAAGTAGTAGTGAATTTACTATTAAAAATAGAAGTAGTAGAAAAGTAAAAGTAGTAGTGGAATTACTATTAAAAATATAAGTAGAAGAAAAGTAAAAGTAGTAGTGGAATTACTATTAAAAATAGAAGTAGTAGAAAAGTAAAAGTAGTAGTGGAAGTAGTATTAAAAGTAGAAGAAGCGGAATTAGTAGTTAAAGTATAAGATTTGGAATAAGTAGTAAAAACAGAAGTAGTAGAAAAATAAAAGTAGTAGAAAGGTAAAAGTAGTAGTGGAATTACTATTAAAAATAGAAGTAGTAGAAAAGTAAAAGTAGTAGTGGAATTACTATTAAAAATAGAAGTAGTAGAAAAGTAAAAGTAGTAGTGGAAGTAGTATTAAAAGTAGAAGAAGCGGAATTAGTAGTTAAAGTATAAGATTTGGAATTAGTAGTAAAAACAGAAGTTGTAGAAAAATAAAAGTAGAAGTATTATTAAAAGTAGAAGAAGTTGAATTAGAAGTTAAAGTAGAAGAAGTGGAATTAGTAGTAAAAGTAGAAGTAGTAGTAGTAGTAGTATTAGTAGTAGAAGTAGTTGTGGAAGTAGTAGTGGAATTAATAGTTAAAGTAGAAGAAGTGGCATTAGTAGTAAACGTAGAAGTGGTAGTAGTATTAGTGGTATACAAAGTAGTATTCGAGTAGTGGAAGTAGTAGGTCAAAGTGGAAGGAGTTGAAACATGAGAAGAAAACAGGAAGTGCTGTGAAACATTCACACAATTGAGATCCTGTTTTCTAATAATAATCCTGTTTAACTAATAATGTCTTTATTTGTCATTCTATTTAAAAAAAAAATCAAATTTTCCATTCAGGTAAAGCGTCAGAAGGACTTTGAGGAAAATCAATTCAAGAGATTCTTCTCCACGAAACAGAGACATCTTGATGTTTGCAGAAGCTTTACAGTCTGCAAAGGTCCCTGTGCCTGGATATATCTGTTTCCTTCATAAAGCGAAGAATAACGGCTAAATTAAAGGAGGTCCCAGCTGTGTAACTGATGCTGCTGCAGGAGAAAAAACCGTCTAGACAGCACAGCAACAGAGAGAAAAAAGTTCTCACGCATCATGACGGATCACTTTTTACCGGAGACAATGTGTCGAGGAAATATAGCCCGAGCTCACGGTGAAGGTTGAGGAGGAAATGAGTGGGAACCGTTGAAACAACGATAAACAACAAAATGTCGTGGAGGACGTTGACGAAAAAAATGAAGTTGTCACCGGATATAAGGTCAGTGAAAATGGCGAAGAACCAAGAAATACCAAGAACATCGAACCATAAGGTAAGGTAAGGTAAAACTTTATTGAAAAATTGTTTTTTTCCAATAGCCAGCAATTGTTCATAAACAATAAAAAAGAATACATAAAAAATAGAAAAAGAAAAGAACATAAGAGGAAGAACAAGATGACACAATGGTTTTCATGTCTTAACAAGAAGGATCGTCTCGTCTGCAGTTGATTCAAAACTCTGCAGCGAGAATTCTGAGCCGCTCTAGTAGAAGAACTCACATTTCTCCTTCAAACTCTTCACTGGCTTCCAGTTTCTTTCAGGATCATTTTAAAATTCTGGTTCTTACTTTCAGATCTATTCATGTCCAGGCTCCTCCTTACATCACTGATCTGATCCAGCCTTACACCCCAGCTCGGGCTCTGAGGTCTGTGGATCAGAATCTACTTATGGTTCCACGCACACGACTCAGGACCAGAGGAGAGAAATCTTTTCAGGCTGTTGCTCCTAAGCTTTGGAACGATCTTCTCTCTCTTTGCTCTTGATGATCTACTGACTCCTTTAAGAAACATCTTAAGACGTTTCTATTTGTTCAGGCTTTTCCTTGAATTTCTCGAACTCCTGTGTTGTTCTCAGTATTATCTTGATCTTTAAAGTATGTACTTTTTTGAGTATTGTTTTGATTGTCTAAGCGCTTTGTGACCCTGGTCTCGAAAAGCCCTATATAAATAAATATTACTTACTTACTTACTTACTTACAATCTAAGTATAAAGACAAAGAACATCGGTCAAAGAAAAACAACAAAGACAAAGAATACAAAGACTAACATAGAACATCCAGATACTTTCACTCCACAACTTAATAGCCCGAGGAATGAATGAGTCCCTGAGTCTATTAGTGTTGCATCATGGGTAGGAGCATTCGTGCTTCATCTGCTTCTCTGCTCACTGATGACAGTGTTCAGAGGATGACTGTCATCATCCTATCATATCATATCACATCCAATAATTATTTACCAATTAATAACTCAAAACTCAAGTTCAATGGAGGGAATTTTTCTCGTAAGAAATATCGTTCCTGCGATGCTAAAATGATCACAAGAAGTCTAACCAACCTAATAACAGAAAGTAAAACAGTGTTCGTTAAACTGCACGTCCTTCACTAAAAACACTCTCTAGTCTCACTATCACCACCAGTTGAGTTTTTGGATCGAATGCTGATGAAAAACATCAAAATAACAGTAATAATGCCACGTTTTTAGCAACAAAGTGTCCTTTAAATCCCAGCATCAAGACGCTACAAACAACAATCATTCAACGCTGTCGTCCTCGTCCTTCTCTCACCTCGCTCTCCCGCCGGACACGCCCACTTTTGCCTTTGTCTACGTCAGGACTCGATGTCGGCCTCAAGAAAGTTAAAGTTTCATAAAAACATTTGTGTCCTGAGTGTTTGTTAACGGGCAAACAATGTGAAAACTCACATGTTTTAAACGTTGAATCTTCCTCTTCAAGACGCAGTAACTTCTCATCATGACCATGTTTTACACTTTATTACTTTATAAAGTTGCTCTGAAATCTGGACGAACGAGAGGTTACGAGAGTCCATGATGACGTAATAATGGCTTCACTCCTCCTCCAGCTGTAATCACGCTTTGTTTATACAACGAGTCCCTTGGAGGTGGAGACTTCCGGGATTGATGACACGCGGTGACAAACGTCTGTTGTTTGACCAATCCCAGCAGAGTGGGTGTGGTTATGGTCAACAAGATTTAATCTCCAGAACAAAAAAGTGTTTTTTTCAGTGGGCGGAGCTTAAGATCATTTTCTACAACACACACTGATGATACAATAGAGTCACACATCACAACAACACACACACACTGATGATACAATAGAGTCACACATCACAACAACACACTGATGATACAATAGAGTAACACATCACAACAACACACACACACTGATGATACAATAGAGTCACACATCACAACAACACACTGATGATACAAAAGAGTAACACATCACAACAACACACACACACTGATGATACAATAGTCACACATCACAACAACACACACACACTGATGATACAATAGAGTCACACATCAGAACAACACACTGATGATACAATAGAGTAACACATCACAACAACACACACACACTGATGATACAATAGAGTCACACATCACAACAACACACACACACACTGATGATACAATAGAGTCACACATCACAACAACAAACACACACACTGATGATACAATAGAGTCACACATCACAACAACACACACACACTGATGATACAATAGAGTCACACATCACAACAACACACACACACTCTGATGATACAATAGAGTCACAAATCACAACAACACACACACTCTGATGATACAGTAGAGTCACACATCACAACAACACACACACTGATGATACAATAGAGTCACACATCACAACAACACACACACACTCTGATGATACAATAGAGTCACACATCCCAACAACACACACACACTCTGATGATACAATAGAGTCACACATCACAACAACACACACACTGATGATACAATAGAGTCACACAACACAACAACACACACACTGATGATACAATAGAGTCACACATTACAACAACACACACACACTGATGATACAATAGAGTCACACATCACAACAACGCACACACTGATGATACAATAGAGTCACACATCACAACAACACACACACTGATGATACAATAGAGTCACACATCACAACAACACACACACTGATGATACAATAGAGCCACACATCACAACAACACACACACACTGATGATACAATAGAGTCACACATCACAACAACATACACACACTGATGATACAATAGAGTCACACATCACAACAACACACACACTGATAATACAATAGAGTCACACATCATGACAACACAAACGCACTTACACACTTTAACACACACTTTAGTTGAACTTAAATGATTGACTGAGACATCTAATAGTAGTTAATAGTGGTTAATAATAGTTGGCAACAATCTATGATAACATCACGTCTATAAACCTGTAACAACCTAAAAAGTGGTTGAAGCTAAAAACAACAAACACTTCTCTACTGTACATGAGTTTCTTGATTGACTTTCAGTTGTATTTTGACACGTGGAGACATAAGAGAATCTAAAGACTGGTTCACTGGTCTAGACTTCACTGACTGATCTTCACTGACTGATCTTCACTGACTGATCTTCACTGACTCGTCTAAAAGGTTTTGTCCGAACCAGAGTAATTAGAATTTATTTGAGCTAATATTCACTGACCTTTATCTTTAGGCTTGGACCAGGTTTTGAGTTCTTTTCTAAAAGGTATCTTTGTTACAACAGTATAACCCTCTCTGTCATACATGATATCAAACAAACAGATTCTTATTTTACGTTAAAGATTCAGGTCCAAATTCTCAAAGAAATAAAGTCACGAAAGTGATTCTTCTCCATCAGTCTCGACGTCAAACCTGCAGAAACTTTGAACGTTTCACGTTGAAAATCTCCTTCACCAGAATTGATCCTGAATTTAAATCATCTCTAACTTTTAAAAAACGACGCTTCACGTTTGTTTTCCTCGACAGTTATGGTTCTAAACCCTTGAGCCTCCAACCTCTGCGACAGTAATTAGAAAAACAAGTGCAGCCTCGTCTCTTCCACGCCCAAGAATCTCCTTCTGTTGTTTTGCTTCCCGAGCTCAGTGAGCATGAGACGCTGGAGAATCTCATTCATCAGGTTTAGCTTAGCCGCGGCTCAACAGATGGAGTTTGCTCAAACTCCAGCAGTTCCCCCGCGGGACCAAAATACATCTATAGATGGCTGCTCCGGAGAGAGGGAAACACTGAGGAAACACAGAGTATGTAGACGCCGAAGCATCAATCAGGGGTTAAAGACTTTGATCACTTTATATCAAGCTTGAGTTAATGGCTACGGGGTTCTTACTGTACTGGAGTGTATTGACCGATCCTTGAGTCTTCAGATTAAAGATGTGAGCCGAACAATTACACTGGTCGATAGTGATAGTCATGTGGTCTGTAAATACTACAATACTACACATATATACTTGTTACTACACTATCACAACACCAGAGTCAAGTACTGGACAATACTACACATATATACTTGTTACTACACTATCACAACACCAGAGTCAAGTACTGGACAATGATACACATATATACTTGTTACTACACTATCACAACACCAGAGTCAAGTACTGGACAATACTACACATATATACTTGTTACTACACTATCACAACACCAGAGTCAAGTACTGGACAATACTACACATATATACTTGTTACTACACTATCACAACACCAGAGTCAAGTACTGGACAATACTACACATATATACTTGTTACTACACTATCACAACACCAGAGTCAAGTACTGGACAATACTACACATATATACTTGTTACTACACTATCACAACACCAGAGTCAAGTACTGGACAATACTACACATATATACTTGTTACTACACTATCACAACACCAGAGTCAAGTACTGGACAATGATACACATATATACTTGTTACTACACTATCACAACACCAGAGTCAAGTACTGGACAATACTACACATATATACTTGTTACTACACTATCACAACAACAGAGTCAAGTACTCGAAAATACTACACATATATCCTTGTTACTACAGTATCACAACACCAGAGTCAAGTACTGGACAACAATACACATATATACTTGTTACTACACTATCACAATACCAGAGTCAAGTACCGGACAATACTACACATATATACTTGTTACTACACTATCACAACACCAGAGTCAAGTACTGGACAATACTACACATATATACTTGTTACTACACTATCACAACACCAGAGTCAAGTACTGGACAATACTACACATATATACTTGTTACTACACTATCACAACACCAGAGTCAAGTACTGGACAATACTACACATATATACTTGTTACTACACTATCACAACACCAGAGTCAAGTACTGGACAATACTACACATATATACTTGTTACTACACTATCACAACACCAGAGTCAAGTACTGGACAATACTACACATATATACTTGTTACTACACTATCACAACACCAGAGTCAAGTACTGGACAATACTACACATATATACTTGTTACTACACTATCACAACACCAGAGTCAAGTACTGGACGATACTACACATATATACTTGTTACTACACTATCACAACACCAGAGTCAAGTACTGGACAATACTACACATATATCCTTGTTACTACAGTATCACAACACCAGAGTCAAGTACTGGACGATACTACACATATATACTTGTTACTACACTATCACAACAACAGAGTCAAGTACTCGAAAATACTACACATATATCCTTGTTACTACAGTATCACAACACCAGAGTCAAGTACTGGACAATACTACCCATATATACTTGTTACTACACTATCACAACACCAGAGTCAAGTACTGGACAATACTACACACATATACTTGTTACTACACTATCACAACACCAGCGTCAAGTACTGGACAATACTACACAAATATACTTGTTACTACACTATCACAACAACAGAGTCAAGTACTCGAAAATACTACATATATCCTTGTTACTACAGTATCACAACACCAGAGTCAAGTACTGGACAACAATACACATATATCCTTGTTACTACACTATCACAACACCAGAGTCAAGTACTGGACAATACTACACATATATACTTGTTACTACACTATCACTGTATACCATAAAGTTGACCCTGTATCTTGATACATAACCACTAGATGCAGCTCAAGCTTGTTCATCGATGAGTTTGTAAACGACACATTAGAGTGAAAGCATACAGTATACTGAGCACCGATTGGCTCTTCACAGATACACCGATGAACCACGTCTCATATTACTTTGCTTCCTTCACAGAAACACCCGCCAGGGTTAATAAAGATTTTGACTCCACCGTGAGTTCTCTGCAAAATGTCAAGTGTTTAAGTAAACCTGCAGTAATAAAACAAAAGGGCGAAGCACAGTGTGTGTAAGTTTAAACATTCAATTTGCCTGAGGATTAATGGGTGATTGTGCGGCAGGATGTGTTTCCCCCGCAGCAGCACGTCGATGCGAGATAACCCCCCCAAGGCTATCCATCCAGCGAAGCTCTCGCTCACTTTCTCTGCACACAATTGAATTGACAAATAAAAACCTCATCGTGTTTAATTATATACTTCCCCGTATTGACGGCATCTGAGCGCTGCTGGTTCACAGTTCATTAGCAGTCAGCAGTCTGAAGGATGTCAATATTATTTAACCATCTGCTGGCAGACTCCGGACTTCTTGTGTAACTGCTCCGGGACGACTGCCAGAACCCAACACTTTCTGGCTGTTTTTTTTCACTAAAGTAAAGGTATCAGGCCGAGTCTGTTGTTATTAACAAGAAACACCTCTGGACTGTAATGGATGTTTCTCACGAGGACGCTGATGCATCGATACCTGATACAAGAGCCTCGTTTGTTGACGGAAATAAACGCTTAGAAGCGAGAGCTCTTGTTCTGCAGTGAAGGCTCATGGGTAACATTCAATAGTGTTTATTTGAAAGTGGTTTAAGACGATCATTTCTGCGGTCAAATAAACCACTTATTAAATGTGTGTTGTTGTGATGTGTGACTCTATTGTATCATCAGTGTGTATTAATAATATTGTAGTTACTTATATTATAATATGTATGTATTGTTATTATCTTCTTGCTATTGTTATTATGTCATTATTAGTATCATTATTATTAGTATTAATATTGTTATTACTAATATTATAATATGTATGTTTTGTTATTATCTTCTTCAACTTGTTATTGTTGCATCTTATTATTACTATTCTTATTATTACTATTACTATTGTTGTTATTATTATTAATATTGTCGTTACTAATATTATAATATGTATGTTCTGTTATTATTTCTTCTTGTTATTTTTATTATCTGATTATTATTATTGTTATGGTTTCTTCTTGTTATTTTTATTATCTCATTATTATTATTGTTATAATTTCTTCTTTTATTGTTATTATCTCATTATTAGTATCGTTATTATTATTATTAATATTGTTATTACTAATATTATAATATGTATGTTTTGTTATTATTTCTTCTTGTTATTGTTATTATCTCATTATTATTATTGTTATAGTTTCTTCTTTTATTGTTATTATCTCATTATTATTATCATTAGTATAATTATTAATATTGTAATTATTAATATTATTATATGTATGTTTTGTTATTATCTTCTTCTTCTTATTATTGTTATTATTTCTTCTTGTAAGTATTATTATCTCATTATTATTATTGTTATAATTTCTTCTTTTATTGTTATTATCTCATTATTAGTATCGTTATTATTATTATTATTAATATTGTTATTACTAATATTATAAAATGTATGTTTTGTTATTATCTTCTTCAACTTGTTATTGTTAGCATCTTATTATTACTATTCTTATTATTACTATTACTATTGTTGTTATTGTTATTATCTCATTATTATTATTGTTATAGTTTCTTCTTTTATTGTTATTATCTCATTATTATTATCATTAGTATAATTAATAATATTGTAATTATTAATATTATAATATGTATGTTTTGTTTTTATCGTCTTCTTCTTCTTCTTCTTATTATTATTATTGTTGTTAGTTCTTATTGTTATTGTTATTATCTCATTATTATTATCATTATTATTAATAATATTGTAATTACTAATATTATAACATGTATGTTTTGTTTTTATCTTCTTCTTCCTACTATTATTATTATTGTTATCATTTCTTCTTGTTATTGTTATAATCTTCTTCTTTTTATCATCTTCTTATTCTATCTGTATTTATTTATATTATATGTATAATATTATAATATGTATGTTTTTGATATTATTTTAACAAGCGTGTTGTATTTTTAACTTTTTTTTTCTACAGTGAACTTTCTGTTGAGACTCAAATGTCTCAACCATGGAACCAATTAAGTTAATATCTTAACTTATCTTATAGTCAATTGATTGAATACTTTGTTAAACTGCTTCTTAATGCAGCAGAAAGATGTGGTTCGAGGCCATACGAGTGATAACGACGAATCCTTGTTGGATGAAAGTCTCTCCTGGATTATTATCAGCTCTTAACGAAATCTTCAGACTATTTTGCTAAAACACAAACGTCTGCGATTACATAACCTCCTTGGCAGAGGTATCATTTATATTTCACAAGTCCCTGGAACGAGACGAGGTGCTTGAAAGGGATTTTCAAACACCTCCGGCTTTGAAGTTCTGATACCTCGTGTTCGGGAGTAGAAATAAAATCTACAGTATTTTCTGGTGAAACTCTACGTTGTTCCAGGAGCTTCCACGGGTTCGATCCACGCATCGCAGCTCAACGGGATTTATTTCTCTCACTGTCGCCTCCAGGGAGGTTCACGCATCTGCCATGAGAGCCTCCGAAAGGGCTTTAAACATTCTGCAGACCCAGTGGCCGAGCGGGCGGAGCCGCCATTGTGAATCTAGGTGAGTAATAAGTTGTGTGACTTGTATCCCCGAGTCTGGCCGGAGTCCAATCCTGGCGAGCACAATAAACACTCCGGCGGGAATTCTGGGATCAGGGAACGGGAAAGAATTGGTTTGTGTTTTCGGTGGCGGTGGAGTGTTTGGCTGATCGCCAGCGAAGTATCACTCATGACCGAGTGTAACGAACAAAAGGATTGTGTCGAGTTTCAACGTAGTTCAGGTCAACGTCGTCGCGCGACGTGAAAGTCCAACGTTTTTTCGAGGGAACGCAACAGTGTTTTTCAATGAAGCCGTTCCAACGCAGACGCCGACGGCGCCGCGGCGTTTGATTTAATCAAAAGCCTCATGAATGTGTCGCGGTGATCATATGGTCTCAGCACGACGGCAGATAATCCGTTCGCTCACATCCGCCGGACACACATGCTAACACGCGTGTGCGCCAGACGACAGCGGCCTCGGCCAAGAACACAATTCACCGTGAACCCTCTGTTGACACGTCTGTACCCCGGCGAACAGTGACCAGAAGAAGGTTTGAAGAACAAAATGACACCAATATTTGAAGTAAGAAGGTGTTCCTGGAGTGTTTGTTCCCTTCAGCATCAACCGAGCAAAGAGAGTACCGTATTTTCCGAACAATAAGTCACAGTTTTCGTCATAGTTTGTCCGGGGGGGCGACTTATACTCTGGAGCGACTTATGTGTGAAATTATTAACACATTATTAGCGGTATATCATTTCACATGTTATTTTCACACTAAACCACAAGAGGGCGCTCTAGGCCTGTGTTGATCATTTCCACATAGAAGAGGAAGCATCTTCTACCTCCGGAGTTAGTTAGTTGTTTAAAAGTGACACGAGGATGAAGAGTTATTTGGAGTTACACGGATGGTTTGGTAAACTTGTTAGTTATTGATGCTATAGTTCTCTGAATAACTCTTCATATGTTATGTTAACATACCAGGTTCTCACTTCATGTAACGTAACATTATTCTGTTGTTGCCTCTAGTTTTATTTTAAATTGTCTTTCAAGATCACATGTCTGTTCTTGGTGTTGGATTTTATCAAATCAATTTCCCCCAAAAATGCGACTTATACTCCAGTGCGACTTATATATGTTTTTCCTTCTTTATTATGCATTTTATGGCGACTTGTACTCCGGAGCCACTTATAGTCCAGAAAAAATATGGTAAATAAGAGTAAACAAGAGCCTCAATTAACTTCCTTTGACCCGGAGAATCCACGTCTGGTTCCTCTCAGGTGCTCGTGTCGACGCCTCCTGGTCGAAGGAAGATGCAAAAGATAAAAAAATACTCTTTTCACACACATACGACGAAGAAAAGAAGGTCATTGGAGCAGCGATCCATCTCGTGCGACACCATCACGTTACACAGTTTCCCCCAAAGTGCTTCAATGACGGGCAGAACTCTTGTGGGCTTTAGAAGAAACACAAATCTTTAAGACAAAGACGGAGGAAACAATGAACCACCTTCAAGTAGTAGAACGTGAGGAATATTTAGAGGTTCATGAAATAAAGAAGCGTATCTGACTCATACAGGAAAAGTTCTTTAACTAAACACAAGTCTAGTGAAAACTATATCAATGTTTAATTTAATATGGTTTTCATGCAGTTGTTGACAAAGTTTGAGGAACATAATCTGTTTCTTCTTCAGTGTTTATTTCCTATGTTTCAGAAGGAGACATATTTAGAGACGTTTAATTATGATTTCGTTTTTCATTTGTTTTTATAATCATTGTACCTGTTTCTGGAAGCCTTTTAACTGACAGATAATTCATTTAAAACTGGCCTAAATCATCATTTGAAGACTTTAGAAGACCTGACACCTAAATCACTTCATATCCTGCCTCTTTTATTAGAATCACAATCAGAAAAAAATACTACAGGTATTAAAAAGAAAATCAAAGGCAGCCTTTTTCTAGTGTTTCCGATAAAGTATAATACAAATGAAATGAAGTGAATGAGTTTGTAAGTTCGCCTGTGTTGTGTGGGTTTACTCCGGACACTCCGGTTTCCTCCCACAGGCCAGAAACAAACAGAGGTTGATTGAGAACTTGAGGGAAATTGTCCAAAGTAATGAGTGTGTGTGTGAATGGTTGTCTGTCTTTGTGTGTCCTGAGACAGACTGGTGTCCTGTCCAGGGTGTCCCCTGCCTCTCGCCCTATGAAGCTGGGATAGACTCCAGTCTCCATGAGACCCCCATAAGGGATAAAGCGGTAGAAAATGAATGAATGAAATAACATTAATAAAATATAGAAAAATAAGTGGCAGATCAAAGTTCAATCATTTCATTAAATAAATAATACATGAAAACACAAAAACTGAAAGGTTATTTTCTGTTATTTTGAGTTGTTAAAAAAATGTTATCGTGCATTTTCTAAATACTGTATAACGACAATAAAGACTCTTAAACCATGAATCTTGAGAATACAATCACATATTCCGCGGTCGCCTCCGAAAATTGACTGCCTTTGTTTTGCGATTTATTAAATTGAATATCCAAACACGCACACGAGCTCTAAACGATGATAAAACACGCGAGAGATTCATGCGTTTATACGCGTCGGAGATTTGTTGCCACTAAAACACAACGGGCTTTTCTTCCGCGGCGCTACCTTGAATATAGAATCCATGTCACAGATGCAAATGTGAGGAGAGTTGTGGGCAGAGTACACAGTTATTCTTGTCACCCAAGGCCATTCTATAGAATGTTAAAATTCCACAGCTGCCATTCGTCTGAATGACGGCGGCTCCCGATGCCGTTTTCTTCGAGCCGACGTCTAATCCATCTTGAGCTATATTGTCCTCCAGTCTATACAAGTCAAGTGTCAAAGTGCCCTCGCTCTGACCCCCCACTGTCACTTTGTACGCCTCATAAAGCTGGATGTGTCTCCAAACGCCTCGCGTCCATCCTCCCGGCTCAACCCGTGGGCCACGAACGCCGGACCCCGGGTCCGACTCCAACTCAACTGACCAAACTCAATTACATGAGCCATTTATCTCTGCCCGGGTTCGGCGGCTCCGGCGTAAATCTCTGCTCCCAGTCAATAATCTATTCTCCGGCTCGTCCGCGGACCCTTCATTGTTATGAGACATCCGTTCGGCAGGCCCGCGATGAATGGTGTGTGGGGGGGGGGATGATGGGAAAATAGAAGCGAAGGCAGAGAAAAGAAAAGTGGCAGGAGGTTATGGGGGGCCAAGAGACCAGAAGCCATCCATCTAAGCAATGACTTCACAGCTCATTGTGGGTTGTAATGCAACCAGGCATCGTGCATTGTCAGCATTAAGTACTGCAGTGTTCTTGCAAAAGGTCATAAAGCCCCCCCTGCACCCCCCCCTGCACCCCCGACACGTCTCTGGCGATCGCTCGCCTCTAGATACGAATCGAATAGAGGATCAGGGATTTAAGTCCGTCTCCGTCGGTGACCCTGCATCTGTTGCCCGTCGTTCGGTAAGTTGGGTTCCGTCCGGGTCATCGTCGCTGAACCCATGAGATTCTTCTGCAGATAAAGGTAGAGATAACAACTTCGACAACTGCAGCTCTCTCACAAAAGCACTTTATCTTCCTCTCCACTTAAGCGCTTCTTTTGAGTCTCATAAAACCCGGCGATAATGGCCCTTCAACTGTGCATGTAACAGCTCATTCAAGTCTTTTTTTACAATTGAAATACTTTCTGTAAATTGGCTCATAATAACGTTTACCTTTCAAAGTGGCTGAACGAAAATACAGAGGCCGTTAAGAAAGTCCGTCTGTACGAAGGTTTTCTTTTTTTCTGGGATTGGAAACTTCTTTTTTTTTCAGCCTCTACAGGGTGGCGTTCGGTGTTCATCAGCCTGTTACAAGAGTAGTTGAATTGAACTATAAAGGACTGAACCAAGAAAGTGTTATCGAGGTCGACTACAAAGAAACTGTCAGCACTTGGTCTTTTTGATTCTTGATTGTAAGCATAAGAACGTAAAGACACAATGAATCTTTTTCCTCTTTCTTTTATAAAATAGATGCTTTGAGACTCGAAGAGAAGCTTCGTCCTCGACTGTTTAAAGTTGTGTATTTTGAATGCGACACACACAAGCTCAGATGGATCGCAAATAGATTTCGCAGATTGCGTTCTACGCTACATTCCCAGATTCCCCAGATCGAGACTTTACAATAATGGTACAGCTGAGGTTGATGGGAATTTGATACTCGTGGCTTGAGTTTTGTATATTTTAATGATAATATGTCCAAGAGGGCTAAAAGATTTGAACCCATTGTGTGACTGAGTTAAACCTGGTCTTGTTGTTTGAGTGTTCAAATGGTAGTTGTTTTGATCGTACAAACAAAGTTGAAATGTCAATCATTTTCCATAGTTTTCTTAGGGATGAGTGTGTTTTCATGACGATCACAACCAGTAAGTAAGTAAGTAATTTATATTTGTAGACTTTTCTTTGTCCTCCTGGTCCAAAAGAAAACAAAACACTAAAGATCAACCAAATATTTCTGATTGTATCGAAGCCTGACATGAGAAACTGTTTTCCATCATTTAATCTTGTTACAACCATCTCTGACTATCAGCGTAGATCAGCTGCACTGACACTGGTACTGCCGTCAACTGTGACCCTGGGATCTTCAGCTACAAACAAGCTTAAAATAAAGGCTTGTTTAAGTTTTCTCTGAATTCTTCTCATGTGGAGCTTCAATAAAAGACGTCACAGATGAGCAGTCTGGAGGTATTTGGATGTTTTCAAGTGTCTTTTTGGACGAAGATGAAGACGAAGACAACTGAGCTCCAGCCGCTACATTAAAATGAACAAACATTTTTGTCTGAAGCTCTAAAAAGAACACATTACTCTGAAAATAACCCAACATTAGTAAGTAAGTAAGTAATATTTATTTATATAGCGCTTTTCCAGACCAGGGTCACAAAGCGCTTAAACAATCAAAACAATACTCAAAAAAGTACATACTTTAAAGATCAAGATAATACTGAGAACAACACAGGAGTTCCAGAAATTCAAGGAAAAGCCTGAACAAATAGAAACGTCTTAAGATGTTTCTTAAAGGAGTCAGTAGATCATCAAGAGCAAAGAGAGAGAAGATCGTTCCAAAGCTTAGGAGCAACAGCCTGAAAAGATTTCTCTCCTCTGGTCCTGAGCCGTGTGCGTGGAACCATAAGTAGATTCTGATCCACAGACCTCAGAGCCCGAGCTGGGGTGTAAGGCTGGATCAGATCAGTGATGTAAGGAGGAGCCTGACCATGAATAGATCTGAAAGTAAGAACCAGAATTTTAAAGTTGATCCTGAAAGAAACTGGAAGCCAGTGAAGAGTTTTAAGGATCGGAGAAATGTGAGTTCTTCTACTAGAGCGGCTCAGAATTCTGGCTGCAGAGTTTTGTATGAACTGCAGGAGAGACAGATCCTTCTTGTTAAGACATGAAAACAAACTGTTACAATAGTCCAGACGAGAAGAAACAAACGCATGGATTATAAGATCCAGATCATGTTCCGACAACATTTTCCTTCAAGTTTGGAGATTTTTCTCAGTTGAAGGAAACAGTTTCTGGTCAGTTTTCTTCAGTGTCGTCATTTGTTGACATTAGTCAACTGGAGAGAAGAAAATGAGTTTGAATTTCAAATGTTTACAATCACTTCATGGATTCAGCTCCATCGTTAATGTTTTATCCAGCAACTATATTCCATCGACTCCTCAGCTCCACGGCTCACAACAGAAGCAGGTGTCAGAGTCGAGACGTCAGGAGCCACATCCGGGCGATACTGAAGTGCCGCCGTCCTACAGACGCCAGGAAGCGCGATCTAATTAAACGATGAGAGGGCATATTCATGGTGTTGTCTGAGGGTTCCATGTTGATGGATGGGATAATGACTTTCCTGAAGCAGCGCTCTACGATAATGACTTTCATCCAGGAGAGGTACTCGAGGAGGGGGCGGTCGCATCCCCAGCCCCGGCGACAAATAATTCGCGACACTTGAGTTGGAATGCATTTGATGAAATGACACTTTAACTGTTGGCCAATTGAGCCTATTACTTTGCGTGATGGCTGTTAGGAAGGAAAGAGTGTCGCAGTCGTCGGCGCAGCAATATGTTAAGATCATCATTCTGCGTGACGGCGCGAGCGGCCTCCGGGATCCTCCGCAGATGCATTAAATGATGATTATTCTCAAGTCGTGCCGCCGCCGCCACGATCCAGCCTGCTGGCAGGAATCGAAACATCTGTCCGGACCTTGATTTGTCATGAGCTGGCGTCTTCTATCCCTTCATCTCTCGGTGCTCGCAGGAGATCGATCATGTTTTTGTTCCTGCGGTGATAATCTATTCATGATTGGGAGTTTATGTCGGGGAACTCATGGAATCAGTAAAACATCTTCAGCTTTGTGGATAATTCACCATCAGTGGCTGGGAAATCCTTAAACTCCTGCTGGTCTTTTTGAAGCTTTTTTTCAAACTGATAATTGACTAATGATAGATTAGATTAGATAGACTTTATTAATCCCTCTGGAGATCTCCTTTGGGAAAATGGGTTTTCAGTTCACAGCAGACGAAAAAAGGTACAGAGGTTTGATAGAAACAAGAACAAGCTTGATGGATCTACGGACTCCTTTAAGAAACATCTTAAGACGTTTCTATTTGTTCAGGCTTTTCCTTGATTTTCTGGAACTCCTGTGTTGTTCTCAGTATTATCTTGACCCTTAAAGTACATACTTTATTGAATATTGTTTTGATTGTTTAAGCGCTTTGTGACCCTGGTCTGGAAAAGCGCTATATAAATAAAAATGACTTACTTACTTACTTACTTACAAGAACAAGGTGCAAACAGAAGAACAAAGTGCAAAGAGATACTACAGTGCAAATGTAAAGATCAAAGATCAGAGAAAATAACACAATAAACAATAAAAAAAAGAGTGCTAATGGGTCAATGACATAAGGTTCTCCACACATTTTACACTTTTACATTCATGGGTATCATATCATAATAAAAATAATAGATAAAAAATGTTTAATTTGGAAGGCAAGTCTCCTGACACTCGTATAAGAACAAGAATAACAATAACAGATGTTAAAATGTAATTATGAAGACGGGAAAAGTGAATTAAATGTCCAGGTGAGTTTGTATTTGAGATTTGAACAGGTTAAAGGGTGAAGAGTTCCAAAGACAGGGGTCAAAGCCTCCTTTAAATGATGCATATTTACATTTATATTTTGAATATTTTGAATACTTTCCTCCAACTTCAATTTCTATACATGTGGCGTCCTCATCGCATAACCTAGTTATTTAGCAAAGCAATAACAAGAAGCGCCTTTCACTGTTACGTGGGTTCAAATCCAGAAATGTGTCGCTGACCTCAACTAACCAACTGACCGAGAGTGTTTGGATACTTTACTTTAACGAGTCATAGTTGATTATTTTGATGAGTCATGGAAATAATGACAGACGACCTTCCATCAGTAGATTCTGATCCACAGACCTCAGAGCCCGAGCTGGGGTGTAAGTCTGGATCAGATCACTGATGGAAGGTCTGACCATGAATAGATCTGAAAGTAAGAACCAGAATTTTAAAATGATCCTGAAAGAAACTGGCAGCCAGTGAAGAGTTTGAAGGAGAAATGTGAGTTCTTCTACTAGAGCAGCCAGTGAAGAGTTTGAAGGAGAAATGTGAGTTCTTCTACTAGAGCAGCCAGTGAAGAGTTTGAAGGAGAAATGTGAGTTCTTCTACTAGAGCAGCTCAGAATGCAGAGTTTTGTATGAACTGCAGGTGAGGATGAGAGAATTCAAGAGCAGAAGCTTTCCGCCATGTTATGAAAAGGGAATTTATTTCAAATTTTAAAAAGTTCTCTGAGTTCCTCAAGCAAGACGATCAATCAAATTGTATTGATCTACGATTAATTAATCTAAGATATCTGGATACTCGTGGAGTCTCCTGGATGTAGAGGAAGCTCCTGAAAAACTCAGATCATCCCTCTTTCCTACAGATGTTATTGAAATCTGGACATCCGTCAATGACGATAATCAATATCTTATTGATGTGTCTGGAAGTCTGGAGCAGATGTAGTAACTGGCATCATGAGGCCGAAGCAAGAAAACCCAAAAAGATATTTCATAAGAAGCTTCTCTCGATCCGTCCTCTTTCAATCCAGGACCAGCCGGTCATAATGTTTGACCTCCTCAAGGGTAGTCGCATTAAAAAAGTCTTCAAGTGAAACAGGTGGTGACTGTAATCACCTCTAATACTCAGCACTGTTACGGAGCCAAAGACATTTTAGGAAGCAGTGAAAACTGACCAGCCACATGTCTGTGACACTTTCAAGTGGCTGTGACGTTCATACCTGAAGGAATCTGGATACATTAGTGAGAACAGTTTATACGCTTCAATCTCATCTTGTACCTTTTACATCAGTTTTAATACATTTATTTTGGTTTTGTTTTGTGTACATCATTAATGTATCAATCAACGACAATCAAAAATGTCAAGTGTCATCGAGAGTAAACACAGTTTAGATATTGAAAAAGAAACAAATCTTGTCAATTCTTCCCCTTATTTAGACTTTTCTACTTTACTGAACATAATATTTATTTACTTTATTATTCATGTTGTATAATCTGGCTTTATCTACATCATGTTGATTATATATGTGATCGTAACGTATGTGATAATTGATGAGTCATGTGAGCTGCATGTATGTCATGTACTTTTATAGTTATTTATGTTCATGCTATTACTATTGTGATGCTGGAGATTTTACCAATCTGTGAAAATATATTGTCTTAGATTAGATTAGATTAGATTAGATAGACTTTATTAATACCCCCGGAGATCTCTTTCGAGAAATTGGGTTTCCAGTTCACAGCAGACGATAGTTTTTCTAAAAACAAGACCAAAGTACAAATAAAAGAGCAAAGAGCAAGGGATGACAAAGTCTAAATATAAAGATCAATTGCTGTGGAGCCACTGGAAAGGCTGCCGTTCTCTAACAATTTACATTTTAGTAATTGAACTGGTCAACACTGACTACTTTACCATCACTTTAACTTGCAGTACATTTTTTCAGTTTTGGTAAATTTCAAGCTGTTTTCTTACAAAAATATATATATATATATATATATATATATATATATATATATTGTCCAGTGCAAAATAATACTTGTCACTGATCAGTTTCTCTTTAGATAAATCAACATATTATCAAGTTTTGAGTCATGTTTCTTGCTTTCAGTAAACAAGAGGAGAATAAACAATAATCGATCTAATGTCTTGTTGTTTTCATTTGTTTTACACACATTTAAACGAAGAATCGTTTGAGTCTCAGACGTGACACGAGAAGATGAAAGTGTGACCGAAGGTTGACGTAAACTCAAGTTGTCGACGGGAAATTCAATCAGAAATTATGTTCAACGAGGTTTAAATGTTCAACGAGGTTTAAATGTTCATCAAGGTTTAAATGTTCAACGAGGTTTAAATGTTCATCGAGGTTTAAATGTTCAACGAGGTTTAAAGACGCGATCCTTCAGGCCCGTCAGAGAAACATCACAAAAATCCAGACATTAATGGAAACATTTACCATTGCAAGATTCTAAAGTGTTTAAACTCATCACAATCTCTCACGCAGTAATCTCTCGCTCTCGGGTCAATCGTGGTCTTTAAAGGCGTGGAGACGAATCAACCCGAAGCGCTCCCGGCAGTCCGCCGGCAAAGACCTGAAACCACCGACTCCATCGGCTCCGGCGTCTCATCTTCAAGAACAAAGCGGCGAAGCTTCTGAAACTTCAGAAGACAAAGTGCTGGAGGGCCGCGATCACACGCCGCCGAGCGCCTCCAGGCCTGCGCCATGTTTGAAAGCCCACAAGAGCCAAAAACCTCTTCTGCCGGTTATAGAAGCGCAGACGGAAGTGAAGAACAAATCTCGGCTCATTTAAACCAGAGAAACAAGGTAAATACTGCAATGAAGAGTCGAGACGACTCATTTAAAATAACTCGATTTTCTTCATCGTTTCTATTCGTGGAGCCGCGACAAAATGAAGGCTTTAGAAAAGACGGGAAAACAACTTTCCGAGAGACTTTCATGCTGTTAAACACAGTATTTGAAAGTGGCCGTGATAAAAGAAGCTCAAAACAGTCAAAGCGAGAATATTTTAATTCGTAAATCAACTTGGAATTCATCCCTTTCCACACCTTCAGTTAAACATTACAAATGATGCTTAAATTAACCATTAAAATGTGTTTTTTTCTCTGAGCGAAGAGAGAAAACGTGCATTTAACTGGATTTACATGTAATGTTTGTTAATTTCAAACAATTCTGACGTAGATTTGATGTAAACGAGTGCAGACGTTATTTTACAAACATGTTAACAGAAACATCTACTCACAGGGACAAGCAGGGGTTTGTGAGAAACATTCTACGATGTAGTTAACAGACATAAAACTATTAACCACTAACTTTAAACACTAACTAGTGAAACACTAACTAGTGGATGTGAAGATATTCATGTCCAGGTTGCAGATCATGTTCTTCCTGATCCACCTTTTTCATCCTGTGACGTTTTCATGGTTTAACGTTTTCTATTGAACGTTAAAATAACATCAAGACTTGATGTTTATTTACAAGATTTGCTCTTTGTTTATTCAATGAACCTTCAACTCGTACTTCACACGACACATTCACCAACTTATCACTCCGTCTCTAACGCTGTGAGGATTAATGTGCTCTGGTTCGCAGTAGTGGTTAAAGAAAAGAAAAAATGTTTTCTTCTTTAAAATCACGTATTTTTCTTTTTTTAGTTCAATTATATTCAACAATGTGTGAAATACAATAATTTGATTATTACAAGAGCACATCCACTAGAGGGCAGCAGTCATTACGTCTTCCGCAGGTGGATGAAGGATAAAATCCCGCAATGACTGGGGACGAGAGGATACAGTGACTCTGTTTGGACATATTTTGACTTTCAGTTCTGTTCATTCAACCAGAAGAGAGACAAACAGTAACAAGACTAAAATTCAACGTCTTCTAAAATCGTTACAAATATGACAAATGTATCGAAAAATATCTTATTGAAGCTGATCGTGAGCGGAATATATTGTATGTATGTACTCGGAAGATACTTTATACTACAAATGTCAGGCTGACAAATCTGCAACTCTCATAAAGTAGGGTTGAAGGGGTCGGACACAGATCATTTTGTTTGATAAAATTCAACTAAAGTGTGTATTTGCGTGTGTGTTGTTGTGTTGTTGGACTCTATTTTATCATAAGTATGTGTGTGTTGTTGTGTTGTTGGACTTTATTGTATCATCAGTGTGTGTGTGTTGTTGTGATGTGTAACTCTATTGTATCATCAGTGTGTGTTTGTACAAAACTCTCTTTTCATAAAATACTAACATTCGAAAATGATCTTAAGCCCCGCCCACTGAAAACACTTAGTTGTTCTGGAGATGAAATCTTGTTGACCATAACCACACCCACTCTGCTGTGATTGGTCAAATATGGAAGTTTGTCACAGCACATCATCAATGGTCTCCACCTCCAAGGGACTTGTCGTATAAACAAAGCGAGGCGTGATTACAGCTGGAGAAGAAGTGAAGCCATTATTACGTCATAATGGACTCTCGTAACCTCTTGTTCGTCCAGATTTAAGATGGAGGATGGTACAGACGAGCAGTAGTAGTAGTTGGCTGTATTTAAGACACGAGAGTGAGTAGAAATTGAGTGAAGTTTCAGTTGAACAATGACTTAAATCTAGATGAAGAGCTTTTATTGGAGACAACGAACCACCGCGACACTCGGACGCTAGAATCCACTTCTGCTATGACCGTATCACGAGGAAAGTAATTACCATGAAAATTAACGTTTACCATACATTAAAAAGATCCTGTCCAGAAGAACCCGGAAGAACCGGACCGGGGGCACTGGAGCCCGGCGAGGGCTAAGGAGATCTCCTTGACTCGACAGAGGCTTTCACACAATCATTAATGCTACTTTGCTCGCTTGAACGAGCCGCTCCGAGTCCGGCTGTTGTTGCAGTCGACTGACTCTGAGAGAATCTCGCATTAACTTATGGCAATGTGTTTGTAAACAGCGGTTTCTTCGCCCGCCCGCGAGAAATAATGAATCAAAACAAGTCGGCGCACGGAGTGGAAGAACCTTAATGAGGTTTCTCATTAAACTTCTTTTTTTTCCGCAAAGTGCAGCCAGCGAGAGAATCTTGAAGTGTTTTACTTTCACCTGGAATCTTATGCAAGAACATGAGGACGAGAGGAGGCCGAGCCAGCAGGAGTCGCCCTTCGCTTCAACATCTCTCGTGTTCTTTTAACTGATCTGAGGTCAGATTGAAAAAAGATTGAAACCGCCTCAGTTATCGAACGATTCTCCAGCAGATCCTCATGTAAGTCCGTCCATCTCGGGGTGTGTGTGCGGCTTCTCTGGGGAGATGCTAACAGGATCTTAGCGGAAGTCTGATTAAAAGGACACTTCCTCCTTGGAGACCAGCAAACAGTTGCCTTTTTTTTTCTTTTCCTCGGAGCGTCAGAAACCTTGGCGCCGGGAACAGAAGGACCCGATGGTTCGGCTCACAGTGCAACCTAATTAAATTAGACCTCCTTTAATAAAAGAGGAAGTGAATTTCAACACTTTTATCCCGACCACGCCATCAAAGGAAGAGAGGGAGGAGGAGGGAGATGTAAACTTCTTCCCGTTTCAATTGATTTATATTACGCCGGGAATGGATCGAGCCAGAATAAAGAGACGCATGCTGGGTTTTTTTTTTTGTTTTGTTTAAAGAATGAAAGAACAAGTGAAGTCCTGGTGAATGAAAGTGCTGAATACAAACAACACAAGCATTCACAGCCGTCGACGACTTAAAGTCACACGTTCTGGACTGTGGGAGGAAACCGGAGTTTCTAGAAAGACAACGAAACATGGTCAAGAAATAAATAATATTTTTTTAAATATACGTATGTGTTTGGGAGGAAACTGGAGTTTCAAGGAAGACATAGAAACATGATCAAGAAATAAATAATATTTTTTTAAATATATGTATGTGTTTGGGAGGAAACTGGAGTTTCAAGGAAGACAACGAAACATGATCAAGAAATAAATAATATATTTTTAAATATATGTATGTGTTTGGGAGGAAACTGGAGTTTCAAGGAAGACATAGAAACATGATCGAGAAATAAATAATATTTTTTTAAATATACGTATGTGTTTGGGAGGAAACTGGAGTTTCAAGGAAGACAACGAAACATGATCAAGAAATAAATAATATATTTTTAAATATACGTATGTGTTTGGGAGGAAACTGGAGTTTGAAGGAAGAGAACACAAGAGAAGAAAACGAATAATAATGCAGAATTTTTTTCTTAAATGTATGTTCAAGACTGAACGGAGAAAATAAAGTCATTTTGTCGTTTTTAGACTCAGTCAAGGACAAGAATAAAAACAATGAATCATATGTTTTGAGAAAGTGGGAGGAAACTGGAGTTTGAAGGAAGGGAAAAAACAAACATTGTGAAGAAAACAAATTAATGCTGATTTTTCTGTAAATGTACATTAAAGACTGGGAAGAAACCGGAGCTTCAAGGAAGAGAACAAAAACATGGTCAGATTATTTTCATAACATTTATGTTTTAGACTGTGGGAGGAAAATGGAGTGTCAAGGAAGTAAATATGGTCAAGAAAAACACTATCTTTTGTTTTTTAATGTATGTATGTGCGTGGGAGGAAATTGGAGTTGAGAAGATGGTGAAAGAAATTAAATAATCTAGATGATTTTTCTTTAAATGGATGTTAAAGACTGTGAGGAGAAGAAAAAGAAGAGAAAATGATCCGTCAAGGAAAAGAACAAAAACATTGTAAAAAACAACAACAAGTTTTTAGACTGTTGGAGGAAACTGTCAACGGAAAAACGTTTTAACACAAATAATGATTCATAATGTAAATAAATAAAGTTTTTCCTCCAAAATAAATAACAAATGTTAATAATTAAAGACTATGAATACGTAAGATTATGAACAACAAGAAAGCATCAAGGAAAACATACACAGTTCCTAGTTATGGTCTTTATAAATTAAATAAATCTCCACGCATTGCTTTGTATTCTGCTTTTAATGGGATGTTTTTTTTATGATAATTCTGTTTACTAAGCTCGGATTTCCAGCCTCTCCTAACAAAGGAGTGCAGACTAAATATATCATGAAGTCAGAGACCTAGTTAAAATCCTTTCATCTGCATGGCCAAGAGCAGCTGCACTTGACGATGCTGTCGGCCGGGAGAGAATATAAAGCAACTTTGTTCATAGAACTCTGCATATTCTCCTGCTTTTAGCAGCAACTGCACTTGAAATGAGACTTATTTGGAATCAGGAGGGATGCCCTTCAACTCTGGACCTGCTTTCATATTCAGACTTGTCCTTTCACAGGAACAAAAAGCCTTCTGGACTGAGTCGGACTCTATCAGCGTCTTCTTCTGTAAAGGGCAGAGGGAAGACGTCAAAGGGATTATCATAAATTTACATCATCAAACTTATTGGTTTTTATTCACTTTTATATCTCAGTGTCCGGCACTAAACTCTGGCCCCGGTTCTTAGAATTGACCGTAAATGTGAAGACCTTCAACTGTTAGAGACGCTTGGTTTCTACTTAAGGTTCGCTGATGGAAAATATATAAATGAAAGGAAGTACTCAGTGAGTGCAGACCTCCACCAAATCGTGATTATCTCCTACTGTAACTGTGCTTTTAATTTACATTTTAAATCTTTATACATATTTAAGTACTTTTTATGCATTTGAAATATTTTCTCCAGAAAGCTATTTAACCAGCTGTTGATTTATAAAAGTGTAAAATACTTAAAACTAGACGACATTTCCACTCTTTGTCTTGAGTTCCTCTTATAAAAACGACAGTATTCGTTACAGTATTATTTGAGTTTGAGTATCGTGTTACTTTTGTGTTTGTGTTTATTTATAAACAAAAAAATAGTGACGTGGCTTCTATCAAGTATTTTGGATGTGAAACAATGGACTCCAACTGATCTCAAACCATAAGAGTAGTTTGTGTATTCTGTTCAGAGCAGTGGACAACTTGGTAGTAGATTTTCAGAGAGGTTATCGTAGTATTAGTAAAGGTACAAGTATTACACTATTGGAGTAGTAATAATAGTAATGTGGTAATATTGAACTATTGTTGCTTTACAAATAATAATTACTTACTTACTTACTTAGTTGTAGTCGTAGCAGCAACAGTACTAGGGACAATAATTCTGGAGTAGTAGTAGAAATATTAGCAGCATCAGTACTACTAGTGGTACGAGTACTACAGTAGCAGTGTTGGTATTAGCAGAAGCTGTTATAGCAGAAACAGTGGTACTAGAATTGGAGTTTTAGTTGTTGTAGTAGTAGTCGTAGAAGTTGTAAAAGCAGCAGAAGTAGTATTACGAGTACCGCAGTAGTAAAAGTTGTAGCAACAGGAGTTGTAGGAGCTGTAGCAGAAGCAATAGTATTAGATGTAGTGGTAGTGAAGTAGTAGTAGCAGTAGGATTCTTTCGAGCTGTAGCTGTCGCAATAGTAGTAGTAGTTGGAGTTTTAGCAGAAACATTACAAGCAGAAAAATGTACTAGAGTAGTAATGTAGATAGTAGCAGCATTAGTACTACTAGTGGTAGTAGTACTAGAGTAATAATATGAGTAGTAGAAGCACTTTGAGTCACACAAGCATCTAGAATCAGTCGTCCAAGTTGTTAAAGCAGAAAAAGTAGTAGTAGTAGTACAGAAGTAGTAATTGTTTTAGGAGTCGTAGGAGCTGAAGTAGCAGAAAAAGTACTAGGAGTGGAGAAGTAGTAGAAGTCATGATAGTTGTAGTTGCGTCAAGAGTAAATGTTAACGACTCTTGGTTCAAACTTGTATTTTCTCCGGGAGGGAGAAGTATTTGTACAGCTAGTACTAGAGGCCGTAGTAATGGATGGATGGATGGATGGATGGATGGATGGATGGATGGATGGATGGATGGATGGATGGATGGATGGATGGATGGATGGATGGATGGATGGATGGATGGATGGATGGATGGATGGATGGATGGATGGATGGATGGATGGATGGATGGATGGACACATGGATGGATGGATGGATGGATGGATGGATGGATGGATGGACGGACGGACGGATGGATGGATGGATAGATAGATAGATAAAACTTTATTGATATCAGTACTAGAAACATCATTACTGTGGACACTCTTAGGAAACCAGTCACATTGAAGCACAAATTCTCCTCAACGCTGCTCCCGGTGGACGAGTGCGGGACGTCAGCTGGGAGAAGTAATGAGCTGGAAGTCGAGGTTAGATTTGGTGGAATCACGTCTTAAAGTCGATCTAATGGTTTGGATCAACAGGCCGAAGATGAAGAATGATGGAGGGAAGAGGAAGAGAGAGGGCTCCACTCCTCATTATGTAAAGCAAGTGCCGAGTGTCTCCCCGGAGAGTTCATTACCGGCGGCTCCTCAGACTAATTGGCTGAAACTAAAGAATTTGCCATTTCTTATTCCCATGCTCGCGATACCACTCCTTCGTCTCCTTTCGCTCTATCGTTAATTCGCTCCCACAAAAGCACTTTCTTCCTCCATTCACCCTGTTTTCCTTGTTGTCTCCTCGCTCGCCCCCTCGGGCTCCTCGGGCTCCTCGGCTCGGTCCAAAAAAACCTGCCGCTAATCCGGCATCTGCTCCAGCTGGACGTGGATGAGCAGATCCTTACTTTCCTAATTCCTGCTATTTGGCCGGACTAATGACGGAGGGATGAAGGCGCGAGACGAGTGGAGCTTCCATCACTAACGGGCGTCGAGGAGCGAGATCTGGCATCTGGTTTTAATCCTCCGTGCAAAAAAAAAAAGAAGACGAGGATAACAAGACGGAATTAAATCTGGCAACAGAGTCGAGGAGTTATTTAAACGAGAGACGGAGCGTCGAAGATTTGGAATTCTAAGAAATGAACAGTAACTGCAGGGAATTCTTCAACTAAATGTTGAGATTAAGTCACAAATTTCTACATAAAGAAAGTCAGTTTCTAATGGAGCTAAAAAAAACATTCCTCTGCCAAGGATTTAATCCCACTTTCCTCTGAACAAACGTAGCATGAAATCAAATTGAATTTGCTGGAGGCCAGAAAAAAACCCGTTATAAAAATAATAAATAAAATAAAATAAAATCATTATTAACACTCACTGAAAATAAAATTGAAACAGTTCAAAAGATGAACCTTGACAAAAACTTGACCTCCTTGGCAGTAGTAAAATATTCTTGGTGATGATACAAAATCATTTTTTAACTTGATTTTTCTTCTTCTACATTTTTAAATGTTTTATCCTTCATGCGTTATCTTCACTTTTGAGACAATGTTTGTGAGAATTTTTTAGGAAGTTTATAGAAAGTTTTAAAATGTAACCATTATCAACATTCACTGTAAATTAAATAAAGTTATTTTTTGCCGACAGATGAACGTAGACGGAAACTTCCTCAGCAGAAGTAAAACATTTTTTGGTGTAATTTTGAACTTTATTTTTAATTTCCCTTTTTAATTTTTTTGTTTTAAAAAGGACTTTCAAAATCCACTAAATGTTTTATTTTCCATTCATTGTCTTCAGTTTCGAGACAATAAAAGTGAGAATTTCTCAAGATTCTAATGTAACTAAAATACACAGAGAGTGCATTCATCTGCCAAGGGTCTAATTTCACTGGTCTTTATAGAAACATATCGTAAAATCTAATAAATGATTCAATTTGCTTGAGGTTTTTACAGCAGGTCAGACATACATACATCAGGTACTGGAGTAGTAGTATAAATAGTAGCAGCATCAGTACTACTAGTTGTTGTAGTAATAGAGTAATAGTAATGTGGTAATATTGAACTATTGTTGCTTTACAAATAATAATTACTTACTTACTTACTTAGGTGTAGTCGTAGCAGCAACAGTACTAGGGACAATAATTCTGGAGTATTAGTAGAAATATTAGCAGCATCAGTACTACTAGTGGTACGAGTACTACAGTAGCAGTGTTGGTATTAGCAGAAACTGTTATAGCAGAAACAGTGGTACTAGAATTGGAGTTTTAGTTGTTGTAGTAGTAGTCGTAGAAGTTGTAAAAGCAGCAGAAGTAGTATTACGAGTACCGCAGTAGTAAAAGTTGTAGCAATAGGAGTTGTAGGAGCTGTAGCAGAAGTATTAGATGTAGTGGTAGTGAAGTAGTAGTAGCAGTAGGATTCTTTCGAGCTGTAGCTGTCGAAATAGTAGCAGTAGTTGGAGTTTTAGCAGAAACATTACAAGCAGAAAATGTACTGGAGTAGTAATGTAAATAGTAGCAGCATTAGTACTACTAGTGGTAGTAGTACTAGAGTAATAATATGAGTAGTAGAAGCAATCTTAAAAAAAATCTTCTATGATTCAATTTGCTTGAGGTTTTTACAGCAGGTCAGACATACATACATCAGGTACTGGAGTAGTAGTATAAATAGTAGCAGCATCAGTACTACTAGTTGTTGTAGTAATAGAGTAATAGTAATGTGGTAATATTGAACTATTGTTGCTTTACAAATAATAATTACTTACTTACTTACTTAGTTGTAGTCGTAGCAGCAACAGTACTAGGGACAATAATTCTGGAGTATTAGTAGAAATATTAGCAGCATCAGTACTACTAGTGGTACGAGTACTACAGTAGCAGCGTTGGTATTAGCAGAAGCTGTTATAGCAGAAACAGTGGTACTAGAATTGGAGTTTTAGTTGTTGTAGTAGTAGTCGTAGAAGTTGTAAAAGCAGCAGAAGTAGTATTACGAGTACCGCAGTAGTAAAAGTTGTAGCAATAGGAGTTGTAGGAGCTGTAGCAGAAGCAATAGTATTAGATGTAGTGGTAGTGAAGTAGTAGTAGCAGTAGGATTCTTTCGAGCTGTAGCTGTCGCAATAGTAGTAGTAGTTGGAGTTTTAGCAGAAACATTACAAGCAGAAAATGTACTGGAGTAGTAATGTAGATAGTAGCAGCATTAGTACTACTAGTGGTAGTAGTACTAGAGTAATAATATGAGTAGTAGAAGCAATCTTAAAAAAAATCTTCTATGATTCAATTTGCTTGAGGTTTTTACAGCAGGTCAGACATACATACATCAGGTACTGGAGTAGTAGTATAAATAGTAGCAGCATCAGTACTACTAGTTGTTGTAGTAATAGAGTAATAGTAATGTGGTAATATTGAACTATTGTTGCTTTACAAATAATAATTACTTACTTACTTACTTAGTTGTAGTCGTAGCAGCAACAGTACTAGGGACAATAATTCTGGAGTATTAGTAGAAATATTAGCAGCATCAGTACTACTAGTGGTACGAGTACTACAGTAGCAGCGTTGGTATTAGCAGAAGCTGTTATAGCAGAAACAGTGGTACTAGAATTGGAGTTTTAGTTGTTGTAGTAGTAGTCGTAGAAGTTGTAAAAGCAGCAGAAGTAGTATTACGAGTACCGCAGTAGTAAAAGTTGTAGCAACAGGAGTTGTAGGAGCTGTAGCAGAAGTATTAGATGTAGTGGTAGTGAAGTAGTAGTAGCAGTAGGATTCTTTCGAGCTGTAGCTGTCGCAATAGTAGTAGTAGTTGGAGTTTTAGCAGAAACATTACAAGCAGAAAATGTACTGGAGTAGTAATGGAAATAGTAGCAGCATTAATACTACTAGTGGTAGTAGTACTAGAGTAATAATATGAGTAGTAGAAGCAATCTTAAAAGAAGCAGTAGTAGAAGCTGTAATAGCAGAAACAGTGCTAGTAGAAGTAGTACTAGTATTAGAGTTCTAGTTGTAGTAGTAGTAGTAGAAGTTGTAAAAGCAGCAAAAGTAGTATTACGAGTACCGCAGTAGCAATAGGAGTTGTAGGAGCTGTAGCAGAAGCAAGTACTAGTAGTAGTATTAGTAATAGTCAAGTAGTAGTAGCAGCAGCAGTCTTTGGAGTCGCAATAGTAGTAGTCGTAGTAGTAGTAGTAGAGTCATAGGTCAGACATAGTGTCTAAAAAGTGTGATGGAATCTTTTATCTTTAAGTAAATTACAGTTTTACTTGACGTACACAAGAGGAAAAAAAATGTATGCATTTCATATCTAAATATAAAAAGTATTATTTTTTTCTATTTGAACATTAACAATATATGCTGATGACAATTCCTTTTTTAAAATAGATTTTTTTTATTTCTTCCTTTTTTTGGTTCTATAACAATTCAATATTTCATGTATTTCTTACATAGATTTGCTAATATTGCTGATGTTAATAAACTCAACAGACACATATAAATGTAAAAGTATGTCATAATTCTGCTCTTTCTTTCAGACTTTGATGAAACATTTTTTTATTCTCTCATCCATCAACTCTTTTCTTGTTCCCGTGTTTTTCCCAGCAGGTGATCTTTGACTCTCGAGTGACAGATCAGCACTTTGACACGTCAGCACTTGAAGCAGGAGCTTGACTTTAACATGAATCTCAAATTAAACTCTCGCTTTTGCAGTTCAGTGTTTTTAAAAGTCAATCATATTTTCTGCTTGTTGTTCTCAAGAGATTTTTATTAACACAGATCCGACAAAAGCGTGTGTGTGTGTGTGTGCATGTGTGTAGGTGTGTGTGTGTGCATGTGTGTGTGTGTGTGTGTGTGTGTGTGTGTGTGTGTGTGTGTGTGTGTGTAGGTGTGTGTGTGTGCTTGTGTGTGTGTGTGTGTGTGTGTGTGTGTGTGTGTGTGTGTGTGTGTGTGTGTGTGTGTGCATGTGTGTAGGTGTGTGTGTGCTTGTGTGTGTGTGTGTGTGTGTGTGTGTGTGTGTGTGTGTGTGTGTGTGTGTGTGCATGTGTGTAGGTGTGTGTGTGTGTGTGTGGGGGTGTGTGTGGGGGTGTGTGTGTGCATGTGTGTAGGTGTGTGTGTGTGTGTGTGTGTGTGTGTGTGCATGTGTGTGTGTGTGTGTGTGTGCATGTGTGTAGGTGTGTGTGTGTGTGTGGGGGGGGGGTGTGTGTGGGGGTGTGTGTGTGCATGTGTGTAGGTGTGTGTGTGTGTGTGTATGTGTGTGTGTGTGTTTGTTTGTGTGTGTGTGTGTGCATGTGTGTAGGTGTGTGTGTGTGTGTTTGTTTGTGTGTGTGTGTGTGTGCATGTGTGTAGGTGTGTGTGTGTGTGTGTGTGTGCATGTGTGTAGGTGTGTGTGTGTGTGTTTGTTTGTGTGTGTATGTGTGCGTGTGTGTGTGTGTCGTGTGTGTTTGTGTATGTGTGTGTGTGTGTGTGTATGTGTGTGTTTGTTTGTGTGTGTGTGTGTGCATGTGTGTAGGTGTGTGTGTGTGTGTATGTGTGCGTGTGTGTGTGTGTCGTGTGTGTGTGTGTATGTGTGTGTTTGTTTGTGTGTGTGCACGTGTGTGTGTGTTTGTCTGTGCGTGTGTGTAGGTGTGTGTGCGTGTGTGTAGGTGTGTGTGCATGTGTGTAGGTGTGTGTGTGTGTGTGTGTATGTGTGTGTGTGTTTGTTTGTGTGTGTGTGTGCATGTGTGTAGGTGTGTGTGTGTGTGTGTATATGTGTGTGTGTGTATGTGTGTGTGTATGTGTGTGTGTGTGTGTCGTGTGCGTGTGTATATGTGTGTGCGTGTGTGTATGTGTGCATGTGTGTGTGTGTGTGTATATGTGTGTGTGTGTTTGTTTGTGTGTGTGCACGTGTGTTTGTCTGTGCGTGTGTGTAGGTGTGTGTGTGTGTGTTTGTTTGTGTGTGTGCACGTGTGTGTGTGTATGTTTGTCTGTCCGTGTGTGTAGGTGTGTGTGTGTGTGTGAAGGTGTGTGTGCATGTGTGTAGGTGTGTGTGTGTGTGTGTAGGTGTGTGTGTGTGTGTGTAGGTGTGTGTGTGTGTGTGTAGGTGTGTCTGTGCGTGTGTGTAGGTGTGTGCGTGTGTGTAGGTGTGTGTGTGTGTGTGTGTGTGTGTAGGTGTGTGTGTGTGTGTGTGTGTAGGTGTGTCTGTGCGTGTGTGTAGGTGTGTGCGTGTGTGTAGGTGTGTGTGTGTGTGTGTGTGTGTGTAGGTGTGTGTGTGTGTGTGTGTGTAGGTGTGTCTGTGCGTGTGTGTAGGTGTGTGCGTGTGTGTAGGTGTGTGTGTGTGTGTGTGTAGGTGTGTGCGTGTGTGTAGGTGTGTCTGTGCGTGTGTGTAGGTGTGTGTGTGTGTGTGTGTAGGTGTGTGTGTGTGTGTGTGTGTAGGTGTGTCTGTGCGTGTGTGTAGGTGTGTGCGTGTGTGTAGGTGTGTGTGTGTGTGTGTGTGTGTGTAGGTGTGTGTGTGTGTGTGTGTGTAGGTGTGTGTGTGCGTGTGTGTAGGTGTGTGTGTGTGTGTGTGTAGGTGTGTGTGAGCGTATCTGTGTTTTTACAGCTGTATTTTTAAAGATTATTACTCTGCGCGAGACAAACATCATTAACAGTGTAATGAGCAGATAGAAAATCATAAGGTTGGCAAACATGACAAAATGAGTAGAATTAACAAGATATAAATATAATTGAGCTCATGAAGAAGAATAGTTTAAACAGCTTCTAAATATATTCATGCTTTGAGCGTCAAAGTGTCATTAAAGCACTTAAACAGCTTCTTTGACATTGAATAGAAATGAAAGGATTTTTGTTGATGTTGTCTTGAAACCAAAAAAAAAAGATCGACCGGTAGTTTGTTATTGACAGGTTGTTTACTATCAACAGGTAGTTTGTGATCGACAGGTTGTTTACTATCAACAGTTAGTTTGTGATCGACAGGTTGTTTACTATCAACAGGTAGTTTGTGATCGACAGGTTGTTTACTATCAACAGGTAGTTTGTGATCGACAGGTTGTTTACTATCAACAGTTAGTTTGTGATCGACAGGTTGTTTACTATCAACAGGTAGTTTGTGATCGACAGGTTGTTTACTATCAACAGTTAGTTTGTGATCGACAGGTTGTTTACTATCAACAGGTAGTTTGTGATCGACAGGTTGTTTACTATCAACAGGTAGTTTGTGATCGACAGGTCGTTAACTATCAACAGTTAGTTTGCTATCGATAGGTTGTTTAGTATAAACAGTTAGTTTGCTATTGACAGGTAGTTTGCCATCGATCAGTAGTTTGCTATCGACAGGTCGTTCACCATCAACAGTTAGTTTGCGATCGACAGGTAGTTTGTGATCGACAGGTTGTTTACTATCAACAGTTAGTTTGTGATCGACAGGTTGTTTACTATCAACAGGTAGTTTGTGATCGACATGTTGTTTACTATCAACAGGTAGTTTGCGATCGACAGGTTGTTTACTATCGACAGGTAGTTTGTGATCGACAGGTTGTTTACTATCAACAGGTAGTTTGTGATCGACAGGTTGTTTACTATCAACAGGTAGTTTGTGATCGACAGGTCGTTAACTATCAACAGTTAGTTTGCTATCGATAGGTTGTTTAGTATAAACAGTTAGTTTGCTATCGACAGGTCGTTCACCATCAACAGTTAGTTTGCGATCGACAGGTAGTTTGTGATCGACAGGTTGTTTACTATCAACAGTTAGTTTGTGATCGACAGGTTGTTTACTATCAACAGGTAGTTTGTGATCGACATGTTGTTTACTATCAACAGGTAGTTTGCGATCGACAGGTTGTTTACTATCGACAGGTAGTTTGTGATCGACAGGTTGTTTACTATCAACAGTTAGTTTGTGATCGACAGGTTGTTTACTATCAACAGGTAGTTTGTGATCGACATGTTGTTTACTATCAACAGGTAGTTTGTGATCGACAGGTTGTTTACTATCGACAGGTAGTTTGTGATCGACAGGTTGTTTACTATCAACAGGTAGTTTGTGATCGACAGGTTGTTTACTATCAACAGGTAGTTTGTGATCGACATGTTGTTTACTATCGACAGGTAGTTTGCGATCGACAGGTTGTTTACTATCGACAGGTAGTTTGTGATCGACAGGTTGTTTACTATCAACAGGTAGTTTGTGATCGACAGGTTGTTTACTATCAACAGGTAGTTTGCGATCGACAGGTTGTTTACTATCGACAGGTAGTTTGTGATCGACAGGTTGTTTACTATCAACAGTTAGTTTGTGATCGACAGGTTGTTTACTATCGACAGGTAGTTTGTGATCGACATGTTGTTTACTATCAACAGGTAGTTTGTGATCGACAGGTTGTTTACTATCAACAGGTAGTTTGTGATCGACAGGTTGTTTACTATCAACAGGTAGTTTGTGATCGACAGGTTGTTTACTATCAACAGTTAGTTTGTGATCGACAGGTTGTTTACTATCAATAGGTAGTTTGCGATCGACAGGTTGTTTACTATCAACAGGTTGTTTACTATCAACAGGTAGTTTGTGATCGACAGGTTGTTTACTATCAACAGGTAGTTTGTGATCGACAGGTCGTTCACCATCAACAGTTAGTTTGCGATCGACAGGTTGTTTACTATCAACAGGTTGTTTACTATCAACAGTTAGTTTGTGATCAACAGGTTGTTTACTATCAACAGGTAGTTTGTGATCGACAGGTTGTTTACTATCAACAGGTAGTTTGTGATCGACAGGTTGTTTACTATCAACAGGTAGTTTGCGATCGACAGGTTGTTTACTATCAACAGTTAGTTTGTGATCGACAGGTTGTTTACTATCAACAGGTAGTTTGTGATCGACAGGTCGTTCACCATCAACAGTTAGTTTGTGATCGACAGGTTGTTTACTATCAACAGGTAGTTTGCGATCGACAGGTTGTTTACTATCGACAGGTAGTTTGCGATCGACAGGTTGTTTACTATCAACAGGTAGTTTGTGATCGACAGGTTGTTTACTATCGACAGGTAGTTTGCGATCGACAGGTTGTTTACTATCAACAGGTAGTTTGTGATCGACAGGTTGTTTACTATCGACAGGTAGTTTGCGATCGACAGGTTGTTTACTATCGACAGGTAGTTTGTGATCGACAGGTTGTTTACTATCGACAGGTAGTTTGCGATCGACAGGTTGTTTACTATCAACAGGTAGTTTGCGATCGACAGGTTGTTTACTATCGACAGATAGTTTGCGATCGACAGGTTGTTTACTATCAACAGGTAGTTTGTGATCGACAGGTTGTTTACGATCGACAGGTTGTTTACTATCGACAGGTAGTTTGTGATCGACAGGTTGTTTACTATCGACAGGTAGTTTGCGATCGACAGGTTGTTTACTATCAACAGGTAGTTTGCGATCGACAGGTTGTTTACTATCGACAGGTAGTTTGTGATCGACAGGTTGTTTACTATCAACAGTTAGTTTGCGATCGACAGGTTGTTTACTATCAACAGGTAGTTTGTGATCGACAGGTCGTTCACCATCAACAGTTAGTTTGTGATCGACAGGTTGTTTACTATCGACAGGTAGTTTGTGATCGACAGGTTGTTTACTATCAACAGTTAGTTTGTGATCGACAGGTCGTTTACTATCAATAGGTAGTTTGCGATCGACAGGTTGTTTACTATCGACAGATAGTTTGCGATCGACAGGTTGTTTACTATCAACAGGTAGTTTGTGATCGACAGGTTGTTTACTATCGACAGGTAGTTTGCGATCGACAGGTTGTTTACTATCGACAGGTAGTTTGTGATCGACAGGTTGTTTACTATCGACAGGTAGTTTGCGATCGACAGGTAGTTTGCGATCGACAGGTTGTTTACTATCAACAGGTAGTTTGCGATCGACAGGTTGTTTACTATCGACAGATAGTTTGCGATCGACAGGTTGTTTACTATCAACAGGTAGTTTGTGATCGACAGGTTGTTTACTATCGACAGGTAGTTTGCGATCGACAGGTTGTTTACTATCGACAGGTAGTTTGTGATCGACAGGTTGTTTACTATCGACAGGTAGTTTGCGATCGACAGGTTGTTTACTATCGACAGATAGTTTGTGATCGACAGGTTGTTTACTATCGACAGGTAGTTTGCGATCGACAGGTTGTTTACTATCAACAGGTAGTTTGCGATCGACAGGTTGTTTACTATCGACAGGTAGTTTGTGATCGACAGGTTGTTTACTATCAACAGTTAGTTTGCGATCGACAGGTTGTTTACTATCAACAGGTAGTTTGTGATCGACAGGTCGTTCACCATCAACAGTTAGTTTGTGATCGACAGGTTGTTTACTATCGACAGGTAGTTTGTGATCGACAGGTTGTTTACTATCAACAGTTAGTTTGTGATCGACAGGTCGTTTACTATCAATAGGTAGTTTGCGATCGACAGGTTGTTTACTATCGACAGATAGTTTGCGATCGACAGGTTGTTTACTATCAACAGGTAGTTTGTGATCGACAGGTTGTTTACTATCGACAGGTAGTTTGCGATCGACAGGTTGTTTACTATCGACAGGTAGTTTGTGATCGACAGGTTGTTTACTATCGACAGGTAGTTTGCGATCGACAGGTAGTTTGCGATCGACAGGTTGTTTACTATCAACAGGTAGTTTGCGATCGACAGGTTGTTTACTATCGACAGATAGTTTGCGATCGACAGGTTGTTTACTATCAACAGGTAGTTTGTGATCGACAGGTTGTTTACTATCGACAGGTAGTTTGCGATCGACAGGTTGTTTACTATCGACAGGTAGTTTGTGATCGACAGGTTGTTTACTATCGACAGGTAGTTTGCGATCGACAGGTTGTTTACTATCGACAGATAGTTTGTGATCGACAGGTTGTTTACTATCGACAGGTAGTTTGCGATCGACAGGTTGTTTACTATCAACAGGTAGTTTGCGATCGACAGGTTGTTTACTATCGACAGGTAGTTTGTGATCGACAGGTTGTTTACTATCAACAGTTAGTTTGCGATCGACAGGTTGTTTACTATCAACAGGTAGTTTGTGATCGACAGGTCGTTCACCATCAACAGTTAGTTTGTGATCGACAGGTTGTTTACTATCGACAGGTAGTTTGTGATCGACAGGTTGTTTACTATCAACAGTTAGTTTGTGATCGACAGGTTGTTTACTATCAACAGGTAGTTTGCGATCGACAGGTTGTTTACTATCAACAGTTAGTTTGTGATCGACAGGTCGTTCACCATCAACAGTTAGTTTGCGATCGACAGGTTGTTTACTATCAACAGTTAGTTTGCGATCGACAGGTTGTTTACTATCAACATGTAGTCTGCGATCGACAGGTTGTTTACTATCAACAGGTAGTTTGTGATCGACAGGTTGTTTACTATCAACAGGTAGTTTGTGATCAACAGGTTGTTTACTATCAACAGGTAGTTTGTGATCAACAGGTTGTTTACTATCAACAGTGAGTTTGTGATCGACAGGTTGTTTACTATCAACAGGTAGTTTGTGATCAACAGGTTGTTTACTATCAACAGGTAGTTTGTGATCAACAGGTTGTTTACTATCAACAGTTAGTTTGTGATCGACAGGTTGTTTACTATCAACAGGTAGTTTGTGATCAACAGGTTGTTTACTATCAACAGGTAGTTTGTGATCGACAAGTAGTTTAGTATCGACCGGTAATTTTCAATCGACAGGTCCTTTACTATCAACAGTTAGTTGGCTATAGACAGGTCCTTTACTATCAACAGTTAGTTGGCTATAGACAGGTTGTTTACTATCGACAAGTTGTTTACTATCGACAGGTTATTCGGATTGACCAGTAGTTTGCTATCAACAGTTAGTTTGCGATCGACCGGTAGTTTGCGATTGATTAACTAAGTTAGCTAGGATGAGACATCTTAGCTCGATAACACTTAGCCTCAGACTGTGGACACAGTTGTGATCAGCGCCACCTATCGGTGAGAAGGAGCATTTAGTTAGACGTTCAGACTTCATGAAGTTATTTCTTCTGACTTCTCTGTGCTTGTGAACGTCGTCGGTGGTTGAGAGCTGCTGGTTGTGTGTGGGTTCAATTCCCAGGAGGCATCAGGGTTCTGACAGCATCTTTAGCTCCACCCGTCCGTCTCGCTGACACACTGGTGTTGGTGGCGAACAACAGCTTACGTTACACTTTCCTCCTGAAGCCATTATAGTGATGATCACTTCTGTCAGTCAGACTGTGGAGTCGCTCTCATGTCAGGATCTCACTCCACGGCCTCCTGACGTCCAGCCTCTCTGGGAAAACAGCCCTCGGCAGAAACAAGAACGTCCTGGTGTACTGTGACTGTATGGTTTTATATTAGTAGTAGAAGAAGTTTTCTTTGCAATCCCTCAGTAAATTGAAGTATATTGAAGTGTACTAGGCGTGTACTTGTTATATACTAACATTGAAGAAGTATACTTAACGATTAACTTAATCATTTTCTAATGTCAATATATCAATGAAAAGAGATGTTTGTACAAACACACACTGATGATACAATAGAGTCACACATCACAACAACACACACACTGATGATACAATAGAGTCACACATCACAACAACACACACACACTGATGATACAATAGAGTCACACATCACAACAACACACACACACTGATGATACAATAGAGTCACACATCACAACAACACACACACACTGATGATACAATATAGTTACTATCACAACAACACACACACACTGATGATACAATAGAGTCACTATCACAACAACACACACACTGATGAAACAATATAGTTACTATCACAACAACACACACACACTGATGATACAATAGAGTCACTATCACAACAACACACACACTGATGAAACAATAGAGTCACACATCACAACAAACCGACACACACTGATGATACAATAGAGTCACACATCACACACACACTGATGATACAATAGAGTCACACATCACAACAACACACACACTGATGAAACAATAGAGTCACACATCACAACAAACCAACACACACTGATGATACAATAGAGTCACACATCACAACAACACACGCACTGATGATACAATAGAGTCACACATCATTACAACACACACACTGATGATACAATAGAGTCACACATCACAACAACAAACACACACACTGATGATACAATAGAGTCACACATCACAACAACACACACACTGATGATACAATAGAGTCACACATCACAATAACACACACACACTGATGATACAATAGAGTTACTATCACAACAACACACACACACACTGATGATACAATAGAGTCACACATCACAACAACACACACACACACTGATGATACAATAGAGTCACACATCACAACAACACACACACACTGATGATACAATAGAGTCACACATCACAACAACACACACACACACTGATGATACAATAGAGTCACACATCACAACAACACACACACACTGATGATACAATAGAGTCACACATCACAACAACACACACACACACTGATGATACAATAGAGTCACACATCACAACAACACACACACACTGATGATACAATAGAGTCACACATCACAACAACACACACACACACTGATGATACAATAGAGTCACACATCACAACAACACACACACACACTGATGATACAATAGAGTCACACATCACAACAACACACACACACTGATGATACAATAGAGTCACACATCACAACAACACACACACACACTGATGATACAATAGAGTCACACATCACAACAACACACACACACTGATGATACAATAGAGTCACACATCACAACAACACACACACTGATGATACAATAGAGTCACAACAACACACACACACTGATGATACAATAGAGTCACACATCACAACAACACACACACACACACTGATGATACAATAGAGTCACACATCACAACAACACACACACTGATGATACAATAGAGTCACAACAACAAACACACACTGATGATACAATAGAGTCACACATCACAACAAACCAACACACACTGATGATACAATAGAGTCACACATCACAACAACACACACACACAATGATGATACAATAGAGTCACACATCACAACAACACACACACTGTTGATACAATAGAGTCACACATCACAACAACACACACACTGATGATACAATAGAGTCACACATCACAACAACACACACACACACTGATGATACAATAGAGTCACACATCACAACAACACACACACTGATGATACAATAGAGTCACACATCACAACAACACACACACTGATGATACAATAGAGTCACACATTACAATAACACACACGCACTGATGATACAATATAGTTACTATCACAACAACACACACACACTGATAATTCAATAGAGTCACACATCACAACAACACACACACTGATGAAACAATAGAGTCACACATCACAACAACACACACACTGATGATACAATAGAGTCACACATCACAACAAACCGACACACACTGATGATACAATAGAGTCACACATCACACACACACTGATGATACAATAGAGTCACACATCACAACAAACCAACACACACTGATGATACAATAGAGTCACTATCACAACAACACACACACACTGATGATACAATAGAGTCACACATCACAACAACACACACACTGATGATACAATAGAGTCACACATCACAACAAACACACACTGATGATACAATAGAGTCACACATCAAAACAACACACACACTGATGATACAATTGAGTCAGTATCACAACAACAAACACACACACTGATGATACAATAGAGTAATTATCACAACAACAAACACACACATACACACTTTAAGTATGATTGACATAAGGAACTTTCAAGAAGAGTTTTAATTTAATCTTTGTTAATCTATAGTCGAGATGTTTCATAAGTTCATTGTGTTCATATTGCTGGTGATCAGGTAAGTTAACAATAGATAAAATAATAAAAACGAGTCACAGCAAGACTTTGTTCCCGTGAAGTTTGTTTGGTTTCCTCTGTTCTACTAAATCACCTGCGCTCAGGTTAATTGGTGTTCCTGTGGGGCGGTAAACAAACTGAAGCTCATTAAAACACTGCATAAAGAGAGAGAAAAAAATGGATTCAAAACCTAATTTCATGTTTATCTCGACATTTTACGCTTGAAAATGTTCCTAAAAGACTTGTTTCTACGACCGGTGGGAGTTTGTGAGGAGACACTGCAGGCAAGCATGTGACCTGAGGCTCCCATGATTCACTACCTTTAGAACGATCAAGTCAAAATGAAGCCAAGAAAACACAAAAGATAAAATTCATCACAACACTGGGAACTCTTTATATATATGAAGACACGTTGATGAACCTCGTTTAACCGCCGCTAATTTGACTTTCATCTTATCGACGTGCCGTCGTGGCGCTGATGTTCACGTGATGGTTCAGACAGGAAGTTAGTTATTAAAGTAAAGTGTGTCCGGTGGATTTACAAAATAAAACAAACGGCACATTTTGGTCGATAAAATCGAAGCGTTTTTTCGATTTATCTTCAAAAAGCCAAATCAGCTGTTTTGAGTGAAAGGTTACTGAACCAATGACATGTTTGGTTCAGGAAAATGGGCGGAGCTTATGACAAAGAAACCGGCCAATTGTAAGTAAATAATATTTGTAGAGCTTTTCCAGACCAGGGTCACAAAGCACTTAAACAATCAAAACAATACTCAATAAAATAAATACACAGAGACAAACACAAGAGTCTCAGAGAATCAAGGAAAAGCTCAAATCAAAGTGTCTTAAGATGTTTCTTGAAGGAGTCAGTAGATCATCAAACACAGATGTTTCTTGAAGGAGTCAGTAGATCATCAAACACAGATGTTTCTTGAAGGAGTCAGTAGATCATCAAACACAGATGTTTCTTGAAGGAGTCAGTAGATCATCAAACACAGATGTTTCTTGAAGGAGTCAGTAGATCATCAAACACAGATGTTTCTTGAAGGAGTCAGTAGATCATCAAACACAGATGTTTCTTGAAGGAGTCAGTAGATCATCAAACACAGATGTTTCTTGAAGGAGTCAGTAGATCATCAAACACAGATGTTTCTTGAAGGAGTCAGTAGATCATCAAACACAGATGTTTCTTGAAGGAGTCAGTAGATCATCAAACACAGATGTTTCTTGAAGGAGTCAGTAGATCATCAAACACAGATGTTTCTTGAAGGAGTCAGTAGATCATCAAACACAGATGTTTCTTGAAGGAGTCAGTAGATCATCAAACACAGATGTTTCTTGAAGGAGTCAGTAGATCATCAAACACATATGTTTCTTGAAGGAGTCAGTAGATCATCAAACACAGATGTTTCTTGAAGGAGTCAGTAGCTCATCAAACACAGATGTTGCTTGAAGGAGTCAGTAGATCATCAAACACAGATGTTTCTTGAAGGAGTCAGTAGATCATCAAACACATATGTTTCTTGAAGGAGTTAGTAGATCATCAAACACAGATGTTTCTTGAAGGAGTCAGTAGATCATCAAACACAGATGTTTCTTGAAGGAGTCAGTAGATCATCAAACACCGATGTTTCTTGAAGGAGTCAGTAGATCATCAAACACAGATGTTTCTTGAAGGAGTCAGTAGATCATCAAACACAGATGTTTCTTGAAGGAGTCAGTAGATCATCAAACACAGAGATGTTTCTTGAAGGAGTCAGTAGATCATCAAACACAGATGTTTCTTGAAGGAGTCAGTAGATCATCAAACACAGAGATGTTTCTTGAAGGAGTCAGTAGATCATCAAACACAGAGATGTTTCTTGAAGGAGTCAGTAGATCATCAAACACAGATGTTTCTTGAAGGAGTCAGTAGATCATCAAACACAGATGTTTCTTGAAGGAGTCAGTAGATCATCAAACACAGAGATGGTTCCAAAGCTTAGGAGCAACAGTCTGGAAGGATTTCTCTCCTCTGGTCCTGAAGTTCAGGAACCATCAGTAGATTCTGATCCACAGACCTCAGAGCCCGAGCTGGGGTGTAAGTCTGGATCAGATCACTGATGGAAGGTCTGACCATGAAAAGATCTGAAAGTAAGAACCAGAATTTTAAAATGATCCTGAAAGAAACTGGCAGCCAGTGAAGAGTTTGAAGGAGAAATGTGAGTTCTTCTACTAGAGCGGGTTAGAATTCTCGCTGCAGAGTTTTGAATCAACTGCAGGCGAGACACATCCTTCTGGTTTAGACATGAAAACAAACTGTTACAATAGTCCAGATGAGAAGAAACAAACACCACAAACATTGGTCTCAGAGACAGTAATAACTTTTCAATGTTCTTGTACATTGTACAGTAACAATTTAAATATTATTTTCTGATTAAATTTACCCACAAAACCTTGTGCATATTTCTTTCTACGTCATACAGAAACACACAACTATAATAAGTGCGTAACACACTGATCCACCCTCAGAGAACCGTAGGGACTTGAACATATGAACAGGAACCTATTGTTGCTTCCATGTCTTCTGTGTGTCGACGCATGAAAAGGTTCCTCCTGGTTGTGTCTTTTGTGTTGTTACCGCTGCTAATGAAAGTACAGTGTGTGGTTGTGTTGTGATGGTAATGAGACTCTTCTGCGCGAGACAAACCCCTTTAAGTGCTGCATGTGAGCTCCAGCTAATCCTGCTAATTAAACAGGAAACTTCCGCCTACGTATCTATTCCTGTTGGAGCGACGCAAGCAAACGAAGGAGAAACAAATGTTTGTTCATTTTATGATCTTCAGCGAGTGAACAAACTCACAAGTGTCAGGATCTAACTGTCATGACGTCCGTCAATCAATCCATGTTGTGCATGTTTTTAAATTAAATCATGTTTTAATTTAATGATCTTTTGTCGTTATATTTATACATTATATTCAAATTGTATCTTATTTTATACTTTCAGGTTTATTTGTATCATTTTTATTTTTCATTTAATGTGTATTTCTGTCTTTGAGATCAATAAAGTATCAATGTTTCCATCCAACCATCCATCCATCCATCCATCCATCCCTCCATCCATCCATCCATCCATCCATCCCTCCCTCCCTCCATCCATCCATCCATCCATCCATCCATCCATCCATCCATCCATCCATCCATCCATCCATCCATCCATCCATCCATCCATCCATCCATCCATCCATCCATCCATCCATCCATCCCTCCATCCATCCATCCATCCCTCCATCCATCCATCCATCCCTCCATTCATCCCTCCATCCATCCATCCCTCCATCCATCCCTCCATCCATCCCTCCATCCATCCATCCATCCATCCATCCATCCCTCCATTCATCCCTCCATCCATCCATCCATCCCTCCATCCATCCCTCCATCCATCCCTCCATCCATCCATCCATCCATCCATCCATTTATCAACTGCATATATTGTTTAAAGTTAAAAGTCTAACTCAAGGACACAGTATTGAAGGAACATTATAATTAACATGAGGTGGTAGAAAAAAAAAAAAACATGATATCTTGTTTTTATTGAATATAATGTGGTTTTCAGTGATTATGATCAGTATAATGTAATATCAATTAAATATGTCAGGTGTGTTGTATTTAAACCTAAAATCATAATCATAAATTCATCATGAATTAACTTAATTTCGCTGCATTAAAGGATAAAAAAAGTAAAAATAAACTGAGTTTTTTTCGTGTAAAGAAATCTGCTTCATTAGGAATAAACAGGAGGAGGACGACGAGTCTAGTTGTGTTTGACACATTAACGGCAATAACATTTCCTGCTGCTGCAAATGAAGTCGTCGGCCTTGATTAAGAGGAAGCGAACGTTCAAGAGAACAAGTGGCCCTCCACTGGATTCACAGAGCGCCGCCTTTATTGGTTCCTGGGAGTAATCAATATTAATCAAACAACCACAACAAATTGAGTTTAAGGCCTCGCTCCGCCGACACCAACACCCCGTGGTCACTTCTCGTTCCCGTCAAACTAACTCGTGATTAGCAAACTGCTGTGATACGACGAGCCGAGCGAGCCGAGCCGGCGCCGGATCATCGATCCTCCAGATCCTCGCAAACACGTCGGATACAAACCAACGGCGTTTTCTCCGCGACCTCTCGGTAGGGTTCGCTCCGGTCCGACCCGGAGAAGGACGGGATGCCGGACTGACACCCGACGCCGGGGGAGTTCGTGCCGGTCGAGCTTCAGCCTTTTAGCAGAGCAATCTGTCAAGAGTTTGACGGACGACGCTGTGTCCGAGTGACATTTCTCAGACTGAGGGAAAAAAACAACTGTCAAATATCAGTTGAAAAAAAAAAGGAGTATTCTAGAACAACATGTACGTTTTCACCCTTATTGACGACAAATCTGGTGAAACTAGTTCATCCATCCATCCCTCCATCCATCCCTCCATCCCTCCATCCATCCATCCATCCATCCATCCATCCATCCATCCATCCATCCATCCATCCATCCATCCATCCATCCATCCATCCCTCCATCCTTCCATCCATCCATCCATCCATCCATCCATCCATCCATCCATCCATCCATCCATCCATCCATCCATCCATCCATCCATCCATCCATCCATCCATCCAGCCATCCATCCATCCATCCATCCCTCCATCCATACATCCATCCCTCCCTCCCTCCCTCCATCCATCCATCCATCCATCCACCCATCCATCCCTCCATCCCTCCAAAAAAACAACTGTCAAATATCAGTGAGAAAAAAAAAGGAATATTCTAGAACAACATGTACGTTTTCACGATTGTTGACGACAAATCTGGTGAAACTAGGACTTGAATTATTTCAATCTGGATAATAAAAACAATAATACAATCATTATTTACTATAATTATCGTTAACTTACTTTAAAATGACAGAAATCAAAGAAGTTTTTTTCTCTTTATACAGTATAACAAATGCGTTGACACAACAATTAAACAAAAAAAATGCTTTTTATCTTAATTAATGCATTATTGCTTATAATGTACTGAACCTAAACTTTTCAACTGTAATGGAAACCAGTTACTATGTGTATTTGTAAATACTACTTTACAATCCATGTGCCTTTCAATTACAATTACTCTGTTGCATTTTCAGTAGAAAATAAAATACTTGTTCCAAAATATTACATTTAAGGTAAGGTAAGGTAAGGTAAAACTTTATTGATCCCTCAGGGATTTGGAGATTATATATATATATATATATATATATATATATATACATATATATATATATATATATATATATATATATATATATATATATAATGATTGAAATTCCAATCTGTAATATTAAAGAACTGGGAACTACTGAACTGGGATCTGAATATTGGAATTCCAATCTGTACTAGTAAGATTCTAGATTCTACTAGTGAATTTCAATCTCTATTAGGAGAGATTGAAATCCTACTACTGCTTTGGGATCTGAATATTGTAATACCAATCCATCGTAGTACAAAAGGGAATTCTACCAGGACAATCTCCAGTTTTAAGAGGAGAAATTCGGATTACATCAAAATGTGTTGGAATATATATTTTATTGAGTATTGTATTGATTGTATATATATATATATACATATATGTATATGTGTTAGGATTAATGTATGTATTTGACTCTAGTACTACACATTGACTGATTGTCCCATAGTTGAGACGTTACATCTTATTTGGATATATTTATATTATGGATATATTTAAGAGTAGGTTTGGATGTAAAACACAGATATCATTTAAATATAAAGATGATATATTTTAGAGTTTTTATTTAACTTGAGTTAATCTGTAAAATACCCAATATATACTATTTGTAGTTTATTTACAAATATCAGTTGAAAAAAAAAAGGAATATTCTAGAACAACATGTACGTTTTCACCCTTATTGACGACAAATCTGGTGAAACTAGGACTTGAATTATTTCAATCTGGATAATAAAAACAATAATACAATCATTATTTACTATAATTATCGTTAACTTACTTTAAAATGACAGAAATCAAAGCAGTTTTTTTCTCTTTATACAGTATAACAAATGCGTTGACACAACAATTAAACAAAAAAAATGCTTTTTATCTTAATTAATGCATTATTGCTTATAATGTACTGAACCTAAACTTTTCAACTGTAATGGAAACCAGTTACTATGTGTATTTGTAAATACTACTTTACAATCCATGTGCCTTTCAATTATAATTACTCTGTTGCATTTTCAGTAGAAAATAAAATACTTTTCCAAAATATTACATTTAAGGTAAGGTAAGGTAAGGTAAAACTTTATTGATCCCTCAGGGATTTGGAGATATATATATATATATATATATATATATATGTGTTAGAATTAATGTATGTACGTATTTGACTCTAGTACTACACATTGACTGATTGTCCCATAGTTGAGACGTTACATCTTATTTGGATATATTAATATTATGGATATATTTAAGAGTAGGTTTGGATGTAAAACACAGATATCATTTAAATATAAAGATGATATATTTTAGAGTTTTTATTTAACTTGAGTTAATCTGTAAAATACCCAATATATACTATTTGTAGTTTATTTACAAATATCAGTTGAAAAAAAAAAGGAATATTCTAGAACAACATGTACGTTTTCACGATTATTGACGACAAATCTGGTGAAACTAGGACTTGAATTATTTCAATCTGGATAATAAAAACAATAATACAATCATTATTTACTATAATTATCGTTAACTTACTTTAAAATGACAGAAATCAAAGCAGTTTTTTTCTCTTTATACAGTATAACAAATGCGTTGACACAACAATTAAACAAAAAAAATGCTTTTTATCTTAATTAATGCATTATTGCTTATAATGTACTGAACCTAAACTTTTCAACTGTAATTGAAACCAGTTACTATGTGTATTTGTAAATACTACTTTACAATCCATGTGCCTTTCAATTACTCTGTTGCATTTTCAGTAGAAACTAAAATACTTGTTCCAAAATATTACATTATATATATATATATATATATATATATGATTGAAATTCCAATCTGTAATATTAAAGAACTGGGAACTACTGAACTGGGATCTGAATATTGGAATTCCAATCTGTACTAGTAAGATTCTAGATTCTACTAGTGAATTTCAATCTCTACTAGGAGAGATTGAAATCCTACTACTGCTTTGGGATCTAAATATTGTAATACCAATCCATCGTAGTACAAAAGGGAATTCTACCAGGACAATCTCCAGTTCTAAGAGGAGAAATTCGGATTACATCAAAATGTGTTGGAATATATTTTATTGAGTATTGTATTGATTGTATATACAGTATATATATATATATACATCTATGTATATGTGTTAGGATTAATGTATGTATTTGACTCTAGTACTACACATTGACTGATTGTCCCATAGTTGAGACGTTACATCTTATTTGTATATATTAATATTATGGATATATTTAAGAGTAGGTTTGGATGTAAAATACAGATATCATTTAAATATAAAGATGATATATTTTAGAGTTTTTATTTAACATGAGTTAATCTGTAAAATACCCAATATATACAATTTGTAGTTTATTTACAAATATAATGAATCCATGTATTTGACACTAGTACTACATATTGACTGATTGTTATTATTATTGTTATTATTAAATTTCTTATCATTTGTGTTTAAACTCAAGATATTTTCCTCTATTTGTCCCATAGTTGAGAAGTTACATGTTATTTGGATATATTAATATTATGGATGTATTTAAGAGCATGTTTGGATGTAAATATAAAGATGATATATTTTAGTTTTTATTTAACATGAGTTAATCTGTAAAATACTCAATATATACAAATTGTATTTTATTTACAAACATAATGAATCCATGTATTTGACACTAGTACTACATATTGACTAATTAATATTATAATTGTAATTATTACCTCCTTTATTATTAATTATAATGTTTCTAATATATGCACTGAAAAATACAATAAACTTTAAATTTATAGTATGTATGTATAAATCGAAAGATACATTGTTTCTTAAAATGTAGTAATTATTGCTATTGACACGGATTTTATTCTTGTTCCCTAAAATCTTTTGTGAGTCTCGTGAATTTTTTCTCCTGATTTTAGTGTTTTATTTTAATCTTTGTGCTCATGTGGTGCACTTTTGTGTTCCAGCCTGTTTTTTGATTATAATGCATTAAAAACAGCAACGTTCTTCGGCGACACAGTTGCCGATAAATCCTTTCATCCAAGTGTGATTACTGGAGCTTAGAGCCGCCATCACTGAGCCCGTCGTGCTGTTGGACTCTGGAAGGAGAAGCAGGAGGTGCTAATGATGGAGCATATGGTTCCTCACTCGAGGATCCTGGACAGAAAACCACTTTAGTCGCCATTTAAGCAGCAGATCCCGAGTCAATCGACGCCGCTTTGCTCATGAATAATTTGAATGTCAATTTATTAACGTCGTTGTTTATATTAATGTAACACTTTTAATTAATTTAATAAAGTGAATATGTGTCTGGATTGAATAGTATGTTAAATATAAGTAAGTCATTTATATTTGTAGAGCTTTTCTAGACCAGGGTCACAAAGCGCTTGAACAATCAAAACAATACTCAATAAAATATATACTTAAAAGATCAAGATAAAACTGAGAACAACACAAGAGTCTCAGAGAATCAAGGAAAAGCTTGAATCAAAGTGTCTTGAGATGTTTCTTGAAGGAGTCAGTAGATCATCAAACACAGATGTTTCTTGAAGGAGTCAGTAGATCATCAAACACAGATGTTTCTTGAAGGAGTCAGTAGATCATCAAACACAGATGTTTCTTGAAGGAGTCAGTAGATCATCAAACACAGATGTTTCTTGAAGGAGTCAGTAGATCATCAAACACACATGTTTCTTGAAGGAGTCAGTAGATCATCAAACACAGATGTTTCTTGAAGGAGTCAGTAGATCATCAAACACACATGTTTCTTGAAGGAGTCAGTAGATCATCAAACACAGATGTTTCTTGAAGGAGTCAGTAGATCATCAAACACAGATGTTTCTTGAAGGAGTCAGTAGATCATCAAACACAGATGTTTCTTGAAGGAGTCAGTAGATCATCAAACACAGATGTTTCTTGAAGGAGTCAGTAGATCATCAAACACACATGTTTCTTGAAGGAGTCAGTAGATCATCAAACACAGATGTTTCTTGAAGGAGTCAGTAGATCATCAAACACAGATGTTTCTTGAAGGAGTCAGTAGATCATCAAACACAGATGTTTCTTGAAGGAGTCAGTAGATCATCAAACACAGATGTTTCTTGAAGGAGTCAGTAGATCATCAAACACAGAGATGTTTCTTGAAGGAGTCAGTAGATCATCAAACACAGATGTTTCTTGAAGGAGTCAGTAGATCATCAAACACACATGTTTCTTGAAGGAGTCAGTAGATCATCAAACACACATGTTTCTTGAAGGAGTCAGTAGATCATCAAACACACATGTTTCTTGAAGGAGTCAGTAGATCATCAAACACAGAGATGGTTCCAAAGCTTAGGAGCAACAGTCTGGAAGGATTTCTCTCCTCTGGTCCGGAAGTTCAGGAACCATCAGTAGATTCTGATCCACAGACCTCAGAGCCCGAGCTGGGGTGTAAGTCTGGATCAGATCACTGATGGAAGGTCTGACCATGAATAGATCTTAAAGTAAGAACCAGAATTTTAAAATGATCCAGAAAGAAACTGGCAGCCAGTGAAGAGTTTGAAGGAGAAATGTGAGTTCTTCTACTAGAGCGGCTCAGAATTCTGGCTGCAGAGTTTAGTATGAACTGCAGGCGAGACAGTAGTTCTTGTTAAGACATGTTAAACAAACATGTTGCAAGAGTCCAGACGCTTAGACACAAACACCTGGATTATTATTATTCTAAATTGTGTTGTTCTGGTCAAAGAGGCGCCAGTGGAGCAGTTGTTGTGCGACAGAAGGTGCAGCAGTGGTTTTCACTGTGTTGTGACTAAAGTTGAGTCACAACATTGAGTCAGTTTTAGTCACAGAAACCGTGAAGCAACGGGAAGCTGCTGCAGAGCGACGAGGAAAACACCAGAAAACACCAGAAAACACCAGAAAACACCAGAAAACACCAGAAAACACCTCTTTTTTTTTTTTTTCACGCAGCGAGAAAGAAAAACTGCACCATGTGATCGATTTGTCCACAAGCTGTGAAGTAAGAGTTGGACGTCAGGAGGTGTTTTGGCAGCAGGTGAAGGATGAAAATAAAAAGGTTTCAGGCGCAGAATTGAAAACAGCAGTGATCGAAAAAAAAAAAAAAATCCTGCAGATTCATTTTTCTCTCTGAAGGTTCGACTGTCTCGGCTTCAGCAGCAGTAAATAAATATATATATTATATTTATATGTCTTTATTCTTTATGTTTTCATCACCTGGAAAATATTTGATTGACATTTGACTCGCTTCAGATATATACACGGATATTATCATTAAATTATAGATACAACAAGTATTCATTTATGAATATTCTCTTCTATAAAAGAAAACTAATATACAAGAAAACTGAACAAACACTAGAATGTATAACTAACTGTTATCAGTAATATATATATAATATATATTAACTATTATATATGTATAATATTGATTGAACGCATTTAAACCTAGAAAATAATACAGAAAACATCTAATTTTGCTCCAGGATAGAAGAATATGTTACAGTTTGATAAAAGTTTTTGCTTCTGCAAAGACAAACATATTCATTATAAATTAAAAATAAAAATCTTTTAATTATAACTTACAAAATTTTGAGTAAAAAACGTTTTTTTCTTAAAATAAATCTGTGAAAATTAGGAACAAAATAGAGAAATTCTTGCTGTTGATTAGAATAAATATTTATATTAATTAATCTTTGATTACAAAATTAACCAGAAAACTGAACAAAGACATAACAAGGAAAATCCAAAGTAAAGTCAAATTAAATGTTTATATTTAATGTTTATAAAAAAATTATATAAATATCAATAAAACAATCTGGAAAAATAAATGAATGAATTCAAAATATTGTTTAGTTTCATTATATTGTCAATTTATTTATTTCATAAACATTCAGAGCAAGAAGATGGAATTTGAAACTGGATTAAGATTTTAGAGTTTAATGTTTATCAACAATTGTTTGATTATAGTTGAAAATTGTTTGATTATAGTTGAAAGTTGTTGGATTATAGTTGAAAATTGTTTGATTACAGTTGAAAATTGTTTGATTATAGTTGAGAATTGTTTGATTATAGTTGAAAATTGTTTGATTATAGTTGAAAATTGTTTGATTATAGTTGAAAATTGTTTGATTATAGTTGAAAATAGTTTGATTATAGTTGAAAATTGTTGGATTATAGTTGAAAATTGTTTGATTATAGTTGAAAATTGTTTGATTGTAGTTGAAAATTGTTTGATTATAGTTGAAAATTGTTTGATTGTAGTTGAAAATTGTTTGATTGTAGTTGAAAATTGTTTGATTATAGTTGAAAATTGTTTGATTATAGAAGAAAATTTTTTGATTATAGTTGAAAACTGTTTGATTATAGTTGAAAATTGTTTGATTATAGAAGAAAATTGTTTGATTATAGTTGAAAATTGTTTGATTATAGTTGAAAATTGTTTGATTATAGAAGAAAATTGTTTGATTATAGTTGAAAATTGTTTGATTATAGTTGAAAATTGTTTGATTATAGAAGAAAATTGTTTGATTTTAGTTGAAAATTGTTTGATTAAAGTTGAAAATTGTTTGATTAAAGAAGAAAATTGTTTGATTATAGTTGAAAATTGTTTGATTATAGAAGAAAATTGTTTGATTTTAGTTGAAAATTGTTTGATTAAAGTTGAAAATTGTTTGATTAAAGAAGAAAATTGTTTGATTAAAGTTGAAAATTGTTTGATTATAGTTGAAAATTGTTTGATTATATTTGAAAATTGTTTGATTTCAGTTGAAAATTGTTTTATTTCAGTTGAAAATTGTTTGATTATAGTTGAAAATTGTTTGATTATAGTTGAAAATTGTTTGATTATAGTTGAAAATTGTTTGATTATAGTTGAAAATTGTTTGATTATAGTTGAAAATAGTTTTATTTCAGTTGAAAATTGTTTGATTCTAGTTGAAAATTGTTTGATTCTAGTTGAAAATTGTTTGATTCTAGTTGAAAATTGTTTGATTATAGTTGAAAATTGTTTGATTTCAGTTGAAAATTGTTTTATTTCAGTTGAAAATTGTTTGATTATAGTTAAAAATTGTTTGATTATAGATGAAAATTGTTTGATTAAAGTTGAAAATTGTTTAATTATATAATAATAATAATAATAATAACAGGGATTTTGAAACTGGATTAAACAGGAAGTGATGCGACGAACAGCAACAGATGTTTCCACAGACTTTCAAAGTCGATTTATAATCAGTAAAAAACACCAAAGTTGAGCTTCAAACACTTGTTTCTGTGTCGTGAACACGTTCTTAGCGAGAGAATCATGAACGTCTTGAACGTGCGTCTCTGGAGTGAAGAACACCTGAGGAGTCCAGGACTGACTGGAGTCGTCCTGAGACGTGTTTCCTTCAGACCTCAGGTTCACACGCTGCTGATCCGAGGCTTCAGTGTGACGTGGAATCGATCGTCTGACTCTCGGTGCGACAGGCGACTCGCTTTAAAGTCGGCTTTTGTTGCACAAGTCCTGGCTGTCGACACGTTTCATCTCGTGATCTTGTTTATCAACGACCGTCGACATGAGAGAAGATGTACTTTCATCGTAGTTTATATTTCAACTAATTGTGTATAAAATAAAATATTGTAATTGTTTTTATTTAAAATTAACATGTACATATTCACAGCACTTTTTCATGTTTCTGTTGCAATTAAACTTCTGGCCTCTAGATGGCAGCAGTCGTTACGGCCTTCGCAGCTATAGGAAGAATGATGACTGAGGACGAGAGGATACAGTGAGTCCAGCAGCTTTTAAAGCTGATGTTTGGACATATTTTGGTTTGAAAACAAATGAAAGTAGTTACGACTTCGTCAAGAGTCATGTGGTCTTTAAATACTACAACACCAGAGTCAAGTACTGGACAATACTACACATATATACTTGTTACTACACTATCACAACACCAGAGTCAAGTACTTGCAATACTACACATATATACTTGTTACTACACTATCACAACACCAGAGTCAAGTACTGGACAATACTACACATATATACTTGTTACTACACTATCACAACACCAGAGTCAAGTACTGGACAATACTACACATATATACTTGTTACTACACTATCACAACACCAGAGTCAAGTACTTGACAATACTACACATATATACTTGTTACTACACTATCACAACACCAGAGTCAAGTACTGGACAATACTACACATATATACTTGTTACTACATTATCACAACACCAGAGTCAAGTACTGGACAATACTACACATATATACTTGTTACTACACTATCACAACACCAGAGTCAAGTACTGGACAATACTACACATATATACTTGTTACTACACTATCACAACACCAGAGTCAAGTACTGGACAATACTACACATATATACTTGTTACTACACTATCACAACACCAGAGTCAAGTACTGGACAATACTACACATATATACTTGTTACTACACTATCACAACACCAGAGTCAAGTACTGGACAATACTACACATATATACTTGTTACTACACTATCACAACACCAGAGTCAAGTACTGCACAATACTACACTTATATACTTGTTACTACATTATCACAACACCAGAGTCAAGTACTGCACAATACTACACATATATACTTGTTACTACACTATCACAACACCAGAGTCAAGTACTGGACAATACTACACATATATCCTTGTTACTACACTATCACAACACCAGAGTCAAGTACTGGACAATACTACACATATATCCTTGTTACTACACTATCACAACACCAGAGTCAAGTACTGGACAATACTACACATATATCCTTGTTACTACACTATCACAACACCAGAGTCAAGTACTGGACAATACTACACATATATCCTTGTTACTACACTATCACAACACCAGAGTCAAGTACTGGACAATACTACACATATATACTTGTTACTACACTATCACAACACCAGAGTCAAGTACTGGACAATACTACACATACAGTATGTTGAGTGTCTAGTGTCAATAAAGTTAAATAAACATAGGGCTGCACGATATATCAAAAAAATATCGATATCATAATATTATCACGTGTGATATGCATCGAAAACATCAGATAATTTATATTTATTTATTGTATCAACATTTCTTAAATACACACTTCGACCAATCAGTGTCACGTTCTGTAAATTTGTCAATTTGTACTTCTATGTCTCGTTGTTGTTTACGTCTCCGTCCGTCTGTGAACTGTGCGGCGCAGCTTGTTAGGCTCGGTTGCTATGGCGACGTGCCGGCGGCTCCTCTCTGATGTCGCTCAGTTTGGCGGGAAACTGATGCAAGTCCCGTGAGACTGAGTGTTATAAGAGATATTTTTCTACCATCATGTCGGCACCGAATCGAAAATAAACAAAAGGAAATATTTCATCGTTTTCCTTCTATAAACCCCGGACCTCCACTACAGTACTCATGGCTACATTTTTAAGTGAAAGAAAAAAGTATCACATTAATATCAATATCCCAATTCAAGACAACAATATCAAATATCGCACATATTTCCAATATCGTGCAGCTCTGATATTAACACAATCAAACATCAAAAAGTCTTGTCTTTAGGTGGTTTATTGAAGAGCGACAATATCACGGACTGAAGGTATTTTAGAGGAACATGAAGATGAACAAATCATGGTCTCCGTGGACCTGCAGTCTGTGCAGCATCAGTTGTGCCTCCAGGGTTCTTAGTAAGTTTTCTCCATTAGGTCGATGAGCTTTGGCAGCTTTAGCTCCTGCATTAAGTTTTCACGCCGAAGCTGCAGCTAATTGGGCCCAAACTTCAGCCTCTGATTTCAGGATAATTAGCTGTTAGCGTCGCCGTCCTCGAGTCCATGAGCTCTGAGTCCATGAGTCCATGAGTCTGTGAGTCTGTGAGTCCATGAGTCCATGAGTCCGTGAGTCCATGAGTCCATGAGTCCATGAGTCCATGAGTCCATGAGTCCATGAGTCCATGAGTCCACTTTACTGAGAGTATTAGACTTTATGGTGCGAGGAGGAGGATTAACTTGTTTCTGCTCCTGCTGACATGTTTGCTGTCGACTGATGTCGTGAAGTCAACGTGTCTGATTTGATTTCAGTTGAAAATTGTTTGATTATAGTTGAAAATTGTTTGATTAAAGTTGAAAATTGTTGGATTATAGTTGAAAATTGTTCAATTATTGATGAAAATTGTTTGATTATAGTTGAAAATTGTTTGATTCTAGTTGAAAATTGTTTGATTATAGTTGAAAATTGTTTGATTATAATTGAAAATTGTTTGATTATAATTGAAAATTGTTTGATTTTGGTTGAAAATTGTTTGATTAAAGTTGAAAATTGTTTGATTATAATTGAAAATTGTTTGATTTTGGTTGAAAATTGTTTGATTAAAGTTGAAAATTGTTTGATTATTGTTGAAAATTGTTTGATTATAGTTGAAAATTGTTTGACTTTAGTTGAAAATTGTTCAATTATTGTTGAAAATGTTTGATTATAGTGGAAAATTGTTTGATTATAGTTGAAAATTGTTTGATTATAGTTGAAAATTGTTTGATTCTAGTTGAAAATTGTTTGATTATAGTTGAAAATTGTTGATTATAGTTGAAAATTGTTTGATTATAGTTGAAAATTGTTTGATTATAATTGAAAATTGTTTGATTAAAGTTGAAAATGGTTTGATTATAGTTGAAAATTGTTTGATTATAATTGAAAATTGTTTGATTTTGGTTGAAAATTGTTTGATTAAAGTTGAAAATTGTTTGATTATTGTTGAAAATTGTTTGATTATAGTTGAAAATTGTTTGACTTTAGTTGAAAATTGTTCAATTATTGTTGAAAATGTTTGATTATAGTTGAAAATTGTTTGATTATAGTTGAAAATTGTTTGATTATAGTTGAAAATTGTTTGATTCTAGTTGAAAATTGTTTGATTATAGTTGAAAATTGTTGATTATAGTTGAAAATTGTTTGATTATAGTTGAAAATTGTTTGATTATAATTGAAAATTGTTTGATTAAAGTTGAAAATGGTTTGATTATAGTTGAAAATTGTTTGATTATAATTGAAAATTGTTTGATTATAGTTGAAAATTGTTTGATTATAGTTGAAAATTGTTTGATTATAGTTGAAAATTGTTTGATTATAGTTGAAAATTGTTTGATTATAATTGAAAATTGTTTGATTAAAGTTGAAAATTGTTCAATTATTGTTGAAAATTGTTTGATTATAGTTGAAAATTGTTTGACTTTAGTTGAAAATTGTTCAATTATTGTTGAAAATGTTTGATTATAGTTGAAAATTGTTTGATTATAGTTGAAAATTGTTTGATTATAGTTGAAAATTGTTTGATTCTAGTTGAAAATTGTTTGATTATAGTTGAAAATTGTTGATTATAGTTGAAAATTGTTTGATTATAGTTGAAAATTGTTTGATTATAATTGAAAATTGTTTGATTAAAGTTGAAAATTGTTTGATTATAGTTGAAAATGGTTTGATTATAGTTGAAAATTGTTTGATTATAATTGAAAATTGTTTGATTAAAGTTGAAAATTGTTTGATTATAGTTGAAAATGGTTTGATTTCAGTTGAAAATGATTTGATTAAAGTTGAATAAATATCAATGACATGATGATTCTTCCATAAACACATTAAACACAAACATCAAACCTGCATCACTTGTTTAAAACCTTCACGACTCCTTCAGTGTGAGTTCGAGTCTGAACTGATTCACGTTGATGTTGAAGCGACGCCTGCGTTCGTCTTCTCTCTCTGTTTGCTCTTCCTGGAGTGTTTACACCTTTGATAAATCTTGCGAGGCTTTAAACAAATCAAACCTGCTCAGAGATAAGAGCCTCATCTCCAGGCAGCTCACGTGGACCTCTCAGCCATGAGCCTCGGCAGAAGCCCCTGCAGGACAAAACACCGGAGACACTGAGGGCCTTGTTCGCTCTCGTGGAGCAGTTTCTCCTAAAGTGGGTGTTTGCTTACTGTGACCGTCTGAGCTGCTCTCAGCTGCTCTCAGCTGCTCCACCATAAACACTGCAATTCAATGAACTTCACCGCTTTAGATTCAACAAAAACAAAAACATTCAGACTCTGTTTGGGTTTTTCAGACACTTTTTTTTTAAAAGCTGCAATTATCGCTAACGACTGTGTTTTCAGATCATTTATATAATTAAAAAAAAGACAAAATGGGGAAAATATTAAAATACAGTGAATAAAAAAACATAGTAAAGAATTGCCTTATATAGTTGTTTGTTTATAGTTAAACAATTTTCAACTATAATAAACAATTTTTTCAACTATAATCAAACAATTTTTAACTAAAATCAAACAATTTTCATCAATAATTGAACAATTTTCAACTATAATCAAACAATTTTCAACAATAATCAAACAATTTTCATCAATAATTGAACAATTTTCAACTATAATCCAACAATTTTCAACTATAATCAAACAATTTTCAACTATAATCAAACATTTTCAACTATAATCAAACAATTTTCAACTATAACCAAACAATTTTCAACTATAATCAAACAATTTTCAACTATAATCAAACATTTTCAACTATAATCAAACAATTTTCAACTATAATCAAACCATTTTCAACTATAATCAAACAATTTTCAACAATAATTGAACAATTTTCAACTAAAATCAAACAATTTTCAACTAGAATCAAACAATTTTCAACCAAAATCAAACAATTTTCAACTTTAATCAAACAATTTTCAACTATAATCAAACATTTTCAACTATCATCAAACAATTTTCAACCAAAATCAAATAATTTTCACTCTGTTTGGGTTTTTCAGACACTTTTTTTTTAAAAGCTGCAATTATCGCTAACGACTGTGTTTTCAGAATCACTGAATAAATGACAAAACAAAAAATACATTTTTTTTAAATATAATTTATATAATTAAAAATAAGACAAAATGGGGAAAATATTAAAATACAGTGAATAAAAAAAACATAGTAAAGAATTGTCTTATATAGTTGTTTGTTTATAGTTAAACAATTTTCAACTATAATAAACCATTTTTCAACTATAATCAAACAATTTTCAACTAGAATGAAACAATTTTCAACTATAATCAAACAATTTTCAACTATAATCAAACAATTTTCAACTGAAATCAAACAATTTTCAACTATAATGAAACAATTTTCAACTATAATCAAACAATTTGCAACTATAATGAAACAATTTTCAACTGAAATCAAACAATTTTCAACGGAAATCCAATAATTTTCAACTATAATCAAACAATTTTCAACTATAATCAAACAATTTTCAACTATAATCAAACAATTTTCAACTATAATCAAACAATTTTCAACTATAATCAAACAATTTTCAACTTTAATCAAACAATTTTCAACTATAATCAAACAATTTTCAACTTTAATCAAACAATTTTCAACTATAATCAAACAATTTTCAACTATAATCAAACAATTTTCAACTATAATCAAACAATTTTCAACTGAAATCAAACAATTTTCACCAATAATCAAACAATATATAAAATTGTTGGATTATAGTAGAAAATAGTTGGATTATGGAATCAAACCTAAACCTAATCTCTCTGCTTCACAAACATCATTATCTCCATTTAAACGTGTTTTCACGACTCGACTCTCTTTCTCTCTCCCGGACGTTTCCTTCACTTTAACTTCCAGTGACAGACTGACGTCTCGAGGGCCGGAGGCTCTGCTGCTGCATGTTTTATTCATGGCGACGCCTCGCAGCGAAGCAGCAGAGACTGTCGGCGACACCGAGGAGGAGCAGGACTTGTTGTGTTCATTGCTCTGATGATCCACGAGGCTCCGGACAGCACGACTACTATGATGACGAAGGATCCATCGATCCATGCTTTTCATCGTCACCTCGTCCATCGCGAGATCGTCGTGATCGTTATCGATCCGCGTTCGTCCGACTCTCACGGTCACGATCAGAAGAGTTTGTTCCTCATCCAGCTGTCACTCAAAAAACATCTGATGGATTTGAACGACAAAGAAAGAGAAGAAGTTATTTGAACCAAACGGCTCAAAAGTGGAAACTCGACTGAAAGACGAACCCGTCGTCGTCAGACTCTCCGTGTGGAGCGACTTCAACTTGATCTTAAGTTAAGATAGTTGAGGATTCTTAAGATATTTGTGTCGCCACAGCAACAGGTTCCCGATAGTAATATATGGAACATACACGTTCAAAATAATGAGAATAAAGATTCTAACTGCATTGAACAATTTTCAACTATAATCAAACAATTTTCAACTAAAATCAAACAATTTTCAACCAAAATCAAACAATTTTCAACTATAATCAAACATTTTCAACAGAAATCCAACAATTTTCAACTAGAATCAAACAATTTTCAACTATAATCAAACAATTTTCAACTAAAATCAAACAATTTTCAACTAAAATCAAACAATTTTCAACCAAAATCAAACAATTTTCAACTATAATCAAACATTTTCAACAGAAATCAAACAATTTTCAACTATAATCAAACAATTTTCAACTAAAATCAAACAATTTTCAACTATAATCAAACATTTTCAACTATAATCAAACAATTTTCAACTATAATCAAACAATTTTCAACTAAAATCAAACAATTTTCAACCAAAATCAAACAATTTTCAACTATAATCAAACAATTTTCAAATATAATCAAACAATTTTCAACTATAATCAAACAATTTTCAACTGAAATCAAACAATTTTCAACGGAAATCCAACAATTTTCAACTATAATCCAACAATTTTCAACCATAATCAAACAATTTTCAACTATAATCAAACAATTTTCAAATATAATCAAACAATTTTCAACTATAATCAAACAATTTTCAACTGAAATCAAACAATTTTCAACGGAAATCCAACAATTTTCAACTATAATCCAACAATTTTCAACCATAATCAAACAATTTTCAACTATAATCCAACAATTTTCAACTATAATCAAACAATTTTCAACTATAATCAAACAATTTTCAACTGAAATCAAACAATTTTCAACTATAATCAAACAATTTTCAACTATAATCAAACAATTTTCAACTGAAATCAAACAATTTTCAACTATAATCAAACAATTTTCAACTATAATCAAACAATTTTCAACTGAAATCAAACAATTTTCAACTAAAATCCAACAATTTTCAACTGAAATCCAACAATTTTCAACTGAAATCAAACAATTTTCAACTGAAATCCAACAATTTTCAACTATAATCAAACAATTTTCAACTGAAATCCAACAATTTTCAACTGAAATCCAACAATTTTCAACTGAAATCACGACATGTTATAAAAACATTGTTCCTAACAGAAGTCCGACCACTTGAAGGTCACTTCTGGTCACATCTGCACTAACGTGGCCTGAAGTGACAAACACTCGTCTGACTCTAACCTTTTACTTCTGCTCTGTTGACTTCTTTGTTTTTGCTCAAATCCTTTGTGGCTAAAAACTCTGTCACTACATTATTGTACGATTCCCCAGTGTTTAGGTGGTCACCTTGTTTTTTAACCTTTCTGCAAATTAAAGCTTTTTTAACAACAGTAACATCAAAGTTAATTCATAGACAAACAAGTTTAATTTTGAATCTTTTAAAAATGGAAAATACTTTCTGGATATTTAACCTGTTTACGCTTAATTTAGCAAAAATGTTTTCTTAGTTTTTTTGGAATAAAAATAAAATAATCTTCAACTGTTAATCAATCTTCATTATCATTATTTTGAACGTGTGTTACTATTGGGAACCTGTTGCTGTGGCGACACAAATATCTTAAGAATTCTTAACTATCTTAACTTAAGATCAAGTTGAAGTCGCTCCACGCAGAGAGTTTGACGACGACGGGTTCGTCTTTCAGTCGATTATAGTTGAAAATTGTTTGATTATAGTTGAAAATTGTTTGATTATAGTTGAAAATTGTTTGATTATAGTTGAAAATTGTTTGATTATAGTTGAAAATTGTTTGATTCTAGTTGAAAATTGTTTGATTTCAGTTGAAAATTGTTTGATTATAGATGAAAATTGTTTGATTATAGATGAAAATTGCTTGATTATAGTTGAAAATTGTTTGATTCTAGTTGAAAATTGTTTGATTATAGTTGAAAATTGTTTGATTATAGTTGACTATTAAAATCAAACAGTGTTTATAAACATATTGTGACAACATTAAACTGAAAATCTCCTGATGACTCTAAAAACAACTTCTACTGCAGCTACCGCTAATACGTTACTGCTAGCATAATGCTAACACTTGAGTGAATCAAGTGCTGCATCTCAAATCGCATACTTGCGTACTCAAAGTTGGTATTTTTAGTGCGTAAGTGCGTCTCAATTCTTAGTATGCGAAATTTAGTGCTCCATACACACTAAATTGTCACTAAAACACACACAAAACTGAGTATGAATCGATGGACACTTTCTACACTAAACGGCTCCATCTTAGTGATGTTTTAAACTGACTTTACGTCATATATAAATGCATATATATTCATATACTTACAGGTGTATTTTCAGCAGCAGTACAAGGATGACACGTCTTCGCTGCTGATACCAGCTTAAATATCTCGCGAATATTTAGATTCTCATATTTTTTCTTTTTTTTCTTTTCCAAACTTGCAAAACGTGCTGCCAGCAGGTGGCGATAGTGTTCCTACAGCTGGTTGAAACCATCGTTAAATAGTAGAAGAAGAAGAAGCTGTCGCGTCATTTCCTGTTAGTGTGTAGCAGCAGAGTTTGATTTGAGACATACTATCTGTGGAGAATTAGTTACTAGTTAGTACGTACACTAAACTGATGATACTAACTTCTAGTATACTAAGAGAAGTATGTTTGAGACATACTATCTGTGGAGGATTAGTTACTAGTTAGTACGTACACTATCCTGATGATACTAACTTCTAGTATACTAAGAGAAGTATGTTTGAGACATACTATCTGTGGAGGATTAGTTACTAGTTAGTACGTACACTATCCTGATGATACTAACTTCTAGTATACTAAGAGAAGTATGTTTGAGACATACTATCTGTGAAGGATTAGTTACTAGTTAGTACGTACACTATCCTGATGATACTAACTTCTAGTATACTAAGAGAAGTATGTTTGAGACATACTATCTGTGAAGGATTAGTTACTAGTTAGTACGTACACAATCCTGATGATACTAACTTCTAGTATACTAAGTGAAGTATGTTTGAGACATACTATCTGTGGAGGATTAGTTACTAGTTAGTACGTACACTATCCTGATGATACTAACTTCTAGTATACTAAGTGAAGTATGTTTGAGACATACTATCTGTGGAGGATTAGTTACTAGTTAGTACGTACACTATCCTGATGATACTAACTTCTAGTATACTAAGAGAAGTATGTTTGAGACATACTATCTGTGGAGGATTAGTTACTAGTTAGTACGTACACTATCCTGATGATACTAACTTCTAGTATACTAAGAGAACTATGTTTGAGACATACTATCTGTGGAGGATTAGTTACTAGTTAGTACGTACACTATCCTGATGATACTAACTTCTAGTATACTAAGAGAAGTATGTTTGAGACATACTATCTGTGGAGGATTAGTTACTAGTTAGTACGTACACTATCCTGATGGTACTAACTTCTATTATACTAAGAGAAGTATGTTTGAGACATACTATCTGTGGAGGATTAGTTACTAGTTAGTACGTACACTATCCTGATGATACTAACTTCTAGTATACTAAGAGAAGTATGCGATTTGAGACATACTATCTGTGGAGGATTAGTTACTAGTTAGTACGTACACTATCCTGATGCATACTAACTTCTAGTATACTAAGAGAAGTATGCGATTTGAGACACAGCTTATATCTCAGTTTGTTTCAGAGACATTTTTACACGTTTTTTGATATCTTTTCCCAACAACATGTTCTGTTGTGTCGAAGTAAAATATTGATGACAACGACATCGACTTCTTTGTCGTCGACAAGAAACTATTTTCCTGCCCAAAAAGAGTCAAAAAGTGAGTGGATTTATTTTTGATGTGTTGGGAACATCCTGGCGTGAATAAAGCATGTGCAGTGTATCAAGCAGCAACAGTACCAGGAGTTTTAGAGTACCAGGAGTTTTAAAGTACCAGGAGTTTTAAAGTACCAGGAGTTTTAAAGTACCAGGAGATTTAGAGTACCAGGAGTTTAAGAGTACCAGGAGTTTTAAAGTACCAGGAGTTTTAAAGTACCAGGAGATTTAGAGTACCAGGAGTTTAAGAGTACCAGGAGTTTTAGAGTACCAGGGGTTTTAAGTACCAGGAGTTTAAGAGTACCAGGAGATTTAGAGTACCAGGAGTTTAAGAGTACCAGGAGTTTTAGAGTACCAGGAGATTTAGAGTACCAGGAGTTTAAGAGTACCAGGAGTTTTAAAGTACCAGGAGTTTTAAATGCCCAGGAGTTTTAGAGTACCAGGGGTTTTAAAGTACCAGGAGATTTAGAGTACCAGGGGTTTTAGAGTACCAGGGTTTTAAAGTACCAGGGGTTTTAAAGTACCAGGAGATTTAGAGTACCAGGGGTTTTAAAGTACCAGGAGATTTAGAGTACCAGGGGTTTAAGAGTACCAGGAGTTTTAAAGTATCAGGAGTTTTAAAGTATCAGGAGTTTTAAAGTACCAGGAGATTTAGAGTACCAGGGGTTTAAGAGTACCAGGAGTTTTAAAGTATCAGGAGTTTTAAAGTACCAGGAGATTTAGAGTACCAGGAGTTTAAGAGTACCAGGAGATTTAGAGTAACAGGAGTTTAAGAGTACCAGGAGTTTTAGAGTACCAGGAGTTTTAAAGTATCAGGAGTTTTAAAGTACCAGGAGATTTAGAGTACCAGGGGTTTAAGAGTACCAGGAGTTTTAAAGTATCAGGAGTTTTAAAGTACCAGGAGATTTAGAGTACCAGGGGTTTAAGAGTACCAGGAGTTTTAAAGTATCAGGAGTTTTAAAGTACCAGGAGATTTAGAGTACCAGGAGTTTAAGAGTACCAGGAGTTTTAAAGTAACAGGAGTTTAAGAGTACCAGGAGTTTTAGAGTACCAGGAATTTTAAAGTATCAGGAGTTTTAAAGTATCAGGAGTTTTAAAGTACCAGGAGATTTAGAGTACCAGGGGTTTAAGAGTACCAGGAGTTTTAAAGTATCAGGAGTTTTAAAGTACCAGGAGATTTAGAGTACCAGGAGTGTAAGAGTACCAGGAGTTTTAAAGTATCAGGAGTTTTAAAGTACCAGGAGATTTAGAGTACCAGGAGTGTAAGAGTACCAGGAGTTTTAGAGTACCAGGAGTTTTAAAGTATCAGGAGTTTTAAAGTACCAGGAGATTTAGAGTACCAGGAATTTTAAAGTACCAGGAGTTTTAGAGTACCAGGAGTTTTAAAGTACCAGGAGTTTTAGAGTACCAGGAGTTTTAAAGTATCAGGAGTTTTAAAGTACCAGGAGTTTTAAAGTATCAGGAGTTTTAAAGTACCAGGAGATTTAAAGTACCAGGAGTTTTAAAGTATCAGGAGTTTTAAAGTATCAGGAGATTTAAAGTACCAGGAGTTTTAAAGTACCAGGAGATTTAGAGTACCAGGAGTTTTAGAGTACCAGGAGATTTAAAGTACCAGGAGTTTTAAAGTATCAGGAGTTTTAAAGTACCAGGAGATTTAGAGTACCAGGAGTTTTAAAGTACCAGGAGTTTTAGAGTACCAGGGGTTTTAAAGTACCAGGAGTTTTAGAGTACCAGGAGTTTTAAAGTACCAGGAGTTTTAGAGTACCAGGAGTTTTAAAGTACCTGGAGTTTTAGAGTACCAGGAGTTTTAAAGTACCAGGAGTTTTAGAGTACCAGGAGTTTTAAAGTACCTGGAGTTTTAGAGTACCAGGAGTTTTAAAGTACCAGGGGTTTTAAAGTACCAGGACTTATGAGAAAAAAGCCAGCAGTCGCTCGAGATCACAAACAATCACATTCCACCTCATCAAGAAAATGGTTTCTGTAAATACTGTAGATGATAATCATTACTGATAATATTCAAACTATGTTAGATAAAACGTTCTATTTTCACTGCAACCGTTATCATTTATATTTAACTTAATTACTGCCTCCATACTTTGAAGGACTCGTGCTTGAACCTGCGCCATGAAAAAAATATGAAACAGTCCTTATGACAGTATAATGGATTTTTAAAGCCAATCAACTGCAGTAACTGTTGTATTATATAAAAAGAACCTGCTTTAAAAATGTTGCCCTCGTACAAAGTAATTCATACTTAGTCATGTCAACTCATCACACACATTACACAAGTCTATATTAGTTACACAACAGCATACACACAACATGTTTCGACACACACTATGACCAGGTCTGTGTTTAAAAAAAAAAAAGTCAAACCGAGGCATCCGTGCAACGTGTCAGTCAAGAACTGTGTCGGTCAACACAGTCCAGTCCACTCTCCTTCATTTCCTCGTCCCCCCAACTCACCCCCCACAGCATCCGTCCAAAAACCTCACCCGTGTCCTTGCCGACGCTCGCGGCTGGACCGGGGCCACGTCAGACCTGAGTCCATCAATCACAGGGGGGACAGCGAGGCAGACCGGAGAAATCAAAAGGGTGAACGAGAACGAAGGGGGAAGGTGGTTCGGGTGAAGTCTAGCCAGGAGTCCAGCCCCTCGTCTCACCTCGACCCGATCCTTCTCGTCTCCCTTCACCGCCGCCAGGGACACCCGCTCTTCAGGGTTCAGACTCGGGCTGTCAGGAGGCCACGAGAGGGACTTCCATCAGGGGCGAGGCGAGGACGCCGTTTCAGGGAGAAGTGACAAGTGACTGGCGGCGGAGGAAGGGGGGAATTCCGAGGGAAGATGTGTCAGGAGTAGAGGGCGAGGAAAAACTGCGAGCGGAGAGCGAGCCACGGGTGGGCCTGTCATCAGGTGCTGCGCTCGCTGCGCTAGAATGAAGTGTCACTGTCAGAGACCCGGCTCCCCCTCTGGGCCGCCGCTGATTAATTGTCCGAAGCAGCTGCTGTGATAGCCACCGCTTTACCCAGGACTCCCCCGACGCTCGCCCGAGTCCCCCGTCCCTGCCAATTCCAACGTCTATTCGTGTACCCGGGGCCGACCGGCCGCCCTTCCCCGGCTCGGAATGAGCGGTGAGTTTCCGCCGTTTTTTTTTTTGGCTGCTACAAAATAATCCGACATCAGCCACCCGTTCACCTTGCCGTCGGGGGATAATGTCTCTCAGCGGGGGAGCCTTTTTTTAGGAACAAAAGGCAGGGGCTGAACCAGCGTGATGGGCTGCATCCCCCCGTCCATGTGTTCGCTGCGGTGACGGCCGGAGATAAAGCGTCCGTGTATTAGGTAAACAGCTTGTACGGCAGGAACCGTCGCGGCCCAAACACGGACCCGGATTCACCTTCACAAGAGTCGCACTGGGGCCTCTCGGTTACATCGTCTCCTGGACCTTCAGCGAGATGGAGAGTCAGTAAAAAGGTTGGCAGCATCTGACGACTGAATGCCTCGCGACAGTTGGAGACCACCTGACAACCTCTTCTACTCGCTGCATGTCTTAAGTGACCAGAGGCAGTCGGGTGGACCCAGTACTAATTCCCCTGGTAACCCGGGGACTTCCAGGAAAGGCTGCATGGTAACCGTGGTCAACGCTGGCATGACGGCTGATCTCCAGGAAAGGCTGGTGTTGAGTGTCGCGTAGCAACCCCTCTCCAGGAAAGGTCGGACAAAGAGGGAGTTTTGTTGGAAAGCGTCTAGGAAGGGACCCAGTTGAGGAGGCACCTTTTTTTTGTTTGTGTCTTCTCGTCTGGACAGTTTATTTCATGTCTAAACCAGAAGGATCGTCTCGCCTGCAGTTCATACAAAACTCTGAAGCCAGAATTCTGAGCCGCTCTAGTAGAAGAACTCACATTTCTCCTTCAAACTCTTCACTGGCTTCCAGTTTCTTTCAGGATCAATTTAAAATTCTGGTTCTTACTTTCAGATCTATTCATGGTCAGACCTTCCATCAGTGATCTGATCCAGACTTACACCCCAGCTCGGGCTCTGAGGTCTGTGGATCAGAATCTACTAAGGGACTACAGAATATGTTAAACTAGCCAGATTTACATAAACAACTACCATAACTAAGTTCTGCATAAAACACCTGCCCAGAGGCCTTCAGAGGAAAACGACATTACAGACGAACTGTGAAATACGCGTGAATTACTTGTAATAATTTGTGTCAAACCTCGTAGATTGAATATTAAAAATGAAATTGGTTTTTATTTGCTAATATTGTACTTTTTAAATCTGCAAAAGTTTCAACTTTGAGAGTGTTTAACTGAGAGAGAACTGTCCGAGAAAAGTGTATAAGTGTGTGTTCAGGGGTTTTACGGACGCAAAACACGTAGAATCAATGTAAAAAATAAAGCTGAGTACTTCGTCTATTGCAGGTTATTTTTAGAAGCTATAAACGAGGGACCACTGGAGCTACTTTCAGTCGTCTCCACCCATTCTACCGTGCCTGCACTCTCTTCTTTACCTCTCATCAGGACTTATGTTCTTTGTGACGTACAAATATGGACCAATTGTGTTGCCATTCAGCCTCTTAAAAAACCTTTATAAAGACTTGTTTATATTTGAATTATTGTTCATCTGCAAACATCATCGTTAAAGGTTGACTAGAAGAACCCGAGACCAGGATCTACACTCGGTCAAACCAGGTCATACATGGCGACGGTCGAGGCAGGACTGTGGTAGGAGTCTCTGCTACAAGAGCCGTCGTGACGCTCATTTGAAGGGTTTGAAGGTGGGGGTGTCTTGTCAGGGGCCATTAAGACGCTCCTGTCCCGGCTCACTGGGACGGCTCGGACCGAGGCCGGGCGAGGAAGACGACGGTTCCTTCTCTGCCGGGTTGATATTAGTTCCAGAAGGATTCAGATGATAAAATAGACGCCGGGGTCGACTCAGAAATAAACACGTCGTCCTCAAAGATTCATATAAAAAAAGCTGATTCTATTGTCCCGTCCTCATCATCGGCTTTCTTTTGTTCTCCCCTGCACACATCCAGGTTTATCACCAACCCCCCAAAAGCAGCCAAGGTCAATTGCCTCCTGCTCGTCTCATCCCGTGCTTTATGTACCTTCACATCCAGGGAAGGAGGTCTACACCGTTTTCAGTTTGCCGCAAGGTGAGTGATCCATTTTTTTTTCTTCCACCGTTGATGGATACACAACTAGAAATAGCTCTTAAAGAAAAACCTTCTGACCAGTTCTTGAGCACATTAAGAAAACGTAGAAGAATAAGATTCAAACATGATTCAAAGGTTTTCTAGAAGATTTTAAATGTTGGCCTCTTTTGAGCTTTTGATTTAAATCCACAAATATGCAGGTCTTTGCTTTAATAAGGGTCTGAGAAACAATATAAATGACAAAGGATGCTATAGTTAATACATGTTTAACCCAAACATCTGTAAATATACCTCACATGGTTTATTTTAAAATGGTTTCATCCTAATTGTATCTACATTTACGATTATACAGCAACACAGTTTTTTAGGAGGCATTTACAACATAATGTTACTAATATTATACCAATTTATTATGGGTTTAATATTGTATTAAAAAAAATGTCAATTGGAAATGTTGAAGCTTTCATGGGGGTCGACTGAAATTCTGTCAGTCTTACATAGTATATTTTAAATATGGTTTTAAATTAATCTTTAATTTTCATGGGGGTCTTCTGACACCATTTTGAGACCCATTATAGTGAAAGAAATTAGTTGAAATTCTGAAAATCTTACCAAGTATGTAGTGAATGTGCTTTAAATTCAACTTAATTAGATGTATTTTAATTTCCATGTGGTTCTTTTGTCTCCCTTGTGCCCTCTTTACCTTGACCTGAAATATGTTAGAACCTGCACTATTAAAACAACATTTATTTAAATGTTATTTTAATTAAAAATAACCATTAAAAAGTACATTTTGATTCCATTTTACCTTCGCTCTGATTTAGTTTGACTCCTCATGTATCTCCCTCCACTTAAATACGTATTAAAAGCTCTATTCATTCGACTAGACGTGATATCATGAAGCTGCACTTAAAGCCTTCGGCTCCGATCCACGTTGACTACGATGTGATGATATTAAAAGACAATTCTCATCTCGTCACGGAAGCGTTTCCCTTCCTCCGCCTCTCCTCGTCCTCCCTCCCTCGATCCCAGATGTCTCCTTACAGCTGCCGCCACGGCGCCGCAAACTCATTTATTACAGGTCACCGCCGCCAAGTGCCTCGTTTTAAAGGACGACACCGTCTTCCCCGCGACACGACTGAGAAATCGACCTGCGAGAACCGCCGGCAGGAGCGTCTGAAGTTTGATGGAAAGGAGAACGGAAACAGTCCAAGTTAGCTGGAGACGCTGGAGGTATCGTGAGTGAAACCTCTGGAAGTGTGTCGGCGTCTTCAGGAGATTGAGTTTCAAATGTCGAAAATTCTTATTCTGTGCTGTTATCAGTACAACAAAATACTGTTTTATGTTTACAAGAATGAAATAAACGTGTTTTGATTCTGATTTTTTAAAGCATTGAACTGTTTTTGACTAATTAAAGTCAATATTTTCTATATTGAAGGATTAAGGTTAGGTAGAACTTTATTTAAAATTGTTTTTTTCCAATTAGATACAACAATACAGCAATTATTCATAAAAAATAAAATAAAATAAGAACAAAGAGAAAAGAGAGAAACAAAAAAAAAAAAAGGTGAAATTTGGGGGGCGGGTTTACGACTTATTTAATTATAATAATTAATATATAATTATATATAATTGAATAAATTATAGTATAATTTATATACTGAAGGGTCTATTTTTTTTTATTTAATATTTTATAGTTTTTTTAAATAGCCTGACATTCTGTATATATTTTATATACAAATGTTAATTACTAGTGCGATTTTCTTTTCATATATATATAGAATTTCAAAGGCTACAAATATTTTTATTTATTCATTTAGAACATTTATTTTCGAATTATTGAAATTGGAATATTATATATATTAGAAAATTAAGTCACTTCAAACATTTCATTTAAGTTAATAAATAAACATTCAATATTGAAACTATATAATTCAATTATTCACATGATAATTCACTGTTAAAATGCTACAAATATTTTTTATTTATCTATTTAGAACATTTATTTTTGAATTATTGGAATTGGAATATTATATATATTAGAAAATTAAGTCACTTCAAACATTTCATTTAAGTTAATAAATAAACATTCAATATTGAAACTATATAATTCAATTATTCACATGATAATTCACTGTTAAAAAGCTACAAATATTTTTTATTTATCTATTTAGAACATTTATTTTTGAAGTATTGAAATTAGAATATTATATAGATTGGAAAATTAATTCACTTCAAACATTTAATTTAAGTTAATAAATAAACATTCAATATGGAAACTATGTAATTCAATTAATCACATGATAATTCACTGTTAAAAGGCTACAAATATTTTTTATTTATCTATTTAGAACATTTATTTTAGAATTATTGGAATTGGAATATTATATATATATTGGAAAATTAATTCACTTCAAACATTTAATTTAAGTTAAAAAATAAACATTCAATATTGAAACTCTAGAATTCAATCATTCACATGATAATTCACTGTTAAAAGGCTACAAATATTTTTTATTTAGAACATTTATTTTCGAATTATTGGAATTGGAATATTATATATATATTGGAAAATTAATTCACTTCAAACATATCATTTAAGTTAATAAATAAACATTCAATATTGAAACTATATAATTCAATTATTCACATGATAATTCACTGTTAAAATACTTAAAATATTTTTTATTTATCTATTTAGAACATTTATTTTTGAATTATTGGAATTGGAATATTATATATTTATTGGAAAATTAATTCACTTCAAACATTTCATTTAAGTTAATAAATAAACATTCAATATTGAAACTATATAATTCAATTATTCACATGATAATTCACTGTTAAAAGGCTACAAATATTTTTTTATTTATCTATTTAGAATATTTATTATCGAATTATTGGAATTGGAATATTATATATATATTGGAAAATTAATTCACTTCAAACATTTAATTTAAGTTAATAAATAAACATTCAATATTGAAACTATATAATTCAATTATTCACATGATAATTCACTGTTAAAAGGCTACAAATATTTTTTATTTATTCATTTAGAACATTTATTTTCGAATTATTGGAATTGGAATATTATATATATATTGGAAAATTAATTCACTTCAAACATTTCATTTGAGTTAATAAATAAACATTCAATATTGAAACTATATAATTCAATTATTCACATGATAATTCACTGTTAAAAGGCTACAAATATTTTTTATTTATCTATTTAGAACATTTATTTTTGAATTATTGGAATTGGAATATTATATATATTGGAAAATTAATTCACTTCAAACATTTAATTTAAGTTAATAAATAAACATTCAATATTGAAACTATATAATTCAATTATTCACATGATAATTCACTGTTAAAAGAAACAAGTAGAAAAGTTTCAACATTTTGAAACGTTCAATATTCCGATGGCACTGATTGACTTCCATACAAATCTTCTCAAACCAGATGTTCTTTGAATATTTCTGAATATCTAATAAAAGAGCCGTCGAGGGTGAATCAACCCACGCCTTGAAAGGCTAATTTGAAGGTGGAGCTCGTCTTTCATGCCACGAGTTGTCAGCTTGTTATCATCCCTTCATAGCCTCCGTTATTAACCGACAGGAAATAACACAAAGGCTTAAATAAAAAAAAAAACATCACTCCAACATGTCAGCGACTGCGAGTGGAACACATGCCAGACTTATCATGGAGTCTCGTCCTCAAACCCAAACGGTAATGAGACGACTTAACAAAGATTAGCTGTAATTTCCTTTGTCGTTTTTCCAGCTTTTTGCTTCTCTGTGGAGGCGACACAAAGACTGGGATGAAGGCGGAGGACGAGGAGGAGGCGACGATGGAGCAGCGAGAGCGTCTGCGTCCGTCAGTCAGCGTCAATCCAACCATCCGAGGAGAAGCTCTGACAGTCGCCACACACCGAGGGTTGTTCACGTTTACAGAAGCTTTTTTTTTTGTGACCGACGTTCGCAGCCTTCAAAATACGCCCGTCAAACCGACGCTCGTCACAGACTCTCGACGACAGGTTTGTTGTCGTGTGATCGAGAGTATCTTCGCCTTCGAGGTGAAGCGAGAAACATCGCCGAGGCGTCAAGGTCGACTTCACGTCCGTCTTTAAATACGACCTGCTGACGTTCAAGTGATAGTTTCCACCAGAAGTCAAGTGTCACCGATTCTCTTCTCACCCTCACGTTGACTTGGGTTATTTTCTGCTCTGTAATCTGTTCCTTTTTGAGGTATAAATACATATAACATCCAAAAAAAGATACTTAAACATCTAAATACTTCCCTCTTGTACTGAAGCCTCGACAACGAAAATTGTTCAGAAAAAAAACAAACAAGTCTATATTTTAGTTTTGACTGTAGCAGAAGCTAAATGGCTAAGACAGGAAACACTCAACAGTATATATATATATATGTATATATATATATATCAAAAAGAGCAACCAGTGTTAAGAGTAGAGTCTAGTGTTACGCCCCCTGTTGGCTCTAGTTAGCAGGACGTAGTATAGTGCAGTGAATCGAGTGAGTTTGTAATCGCACAAAAAACAGGAGATATTGTGTAATGGCAAGAATGTGTTAATACTTCACGATATCACGATACAAGGATACAATATATTGTGATAGTGTAGTAACAAGTATATATGTGTAGTATTGTCCAGTACTTGACTCAAGTGTTGTGATAGTGTAGTAACAAGTATATATGTGTAGTATTGTCCAGTACTTGACTCTGGTGTTGTGATAGTGTAGTAACAAGTATATATGTGTAGTATTGTCCAGTACTTGACTCAAGTGTTGTGATAGTGTAGTAACAAGTATATATGTGTAGTATTGTCCAGTACTTGACTCAAGTGTTGTGATAGTGTAGTAACAAGTATATATGTGTAGTATTGTCCAGTACTTGACTCTGGTGTTGTAGTATTTACAGACCACATGACTCTTGACGAAGTCGTAACTACTTTCATTTGTTTTCAAACCATAATATGTCCAAATATCAGCTTTAAAAGCTGCTGGACTCACTGTATCCTCTCGTCCTCAGTCATCATCGGGATCTTACAGGAAGCTTATGTTTTTTAAGAATATTTGCTTGTTGATTGTAAAATACATACAGTATATATTTTTTTTCTTTTCATTGTCGACACATTGTTGTCAAATACTGATAAAGTATTGTGGAAAAGAATATCGCGATATCCACATTTTGTATCACTCCTCGTAGAGACTGTTTGTATTTTTGGACGAGGATGACAAAAAAAAAAGGAAAATTCCAAGACAACACCTATAAACTGGTTTTGTCACATCATCAGTTGACATGTATGACATCAGAGTATTAGTAAAAAAGTCGCCTCAGTACCAAGACCGATCTCGAGTACTGCGACACTCATAAATACATGTTTTGTTGGCACCATAACTAACAGAGTTCAACGTGTTTTAAATGTTTACTTCAACCCTCACTTACTGTCGCTTCTCATCCCAAATTAAATTGTTTGAAGATACAAAAGAAAATGTGGTGATTCCAGCAAAACAATCAACAAATTCATTACATCATGTCCTTCTCTCGTTTTGTTTGAGGTAATTATTTATTTGCATCTTATTACGTTTTTTTATTCATCAGTCGCTGGATTGGCTCGTGGCCCCTGGCATCAGTGTCGCTTCATAATGCGGCTCCTCAGGACGTTTAATTGCTCACCTCAGCGCCGATGTTTGGAGAGACTCTTGAAACACATTAGCCTTTAAAAAAAAAACACACAGATCTATAATTGGCTTCAATCTAACAACAAGTAATCAGCTTTAAAAAAAAGAAAAATAAATCTTGACATCTTCTCAAGCATTTTTTATTTTAGATTATACACATCATTTTTATATTTATTATTTATTATAGATAAGATAGATGGAGGGAGGGATGGATGGATGGATGGGGAGGGAGGGAGGGAGGGAGGGAGGGATGGATGGATGGATGGATGGATGGATGGATGGATGGATGAGGGAGGGAGGATGGATGGATGGATGGATGGATGGATGGATGGATGGATGGATGGATGGATGGATGGATGGATGGATGGATGGATGGATGGATGGATGGATGGATGGATGGATGGATGGATGGATGGATGGATGGATGGATGGATGGATGGATGGATGGATGGATGGATGGATGGATGGATGGATGGATGGATGGATGGATGGATGGATGGATGGATGGATGGATGGATGGATGGATGGATGGATGGATGGATGGATGGATAGATGGATGGATGGATAGATAGATAGATAGATAGATAGAAATATGATATGACGGCTTTGAAAAATAACATAACTTTAACTTTGTTTTTGTTTGTAAAAGACATAACTTTAACTTTGTTAAACCAGTAGATATGATCATGTTCACACCATCAATAGCTTTTACAGTGAAAATAAAAATCACACAAAACACCTCAAGTCACCGTATACTGTCACTGTATACGAGTCATTAAGTTGATGTGTCATCACTAGTTATTTTAGTACAAAAATATTAAGCTACACAAAACTACCCAGAGCTGCTTTAACAATAAAGTGAATCAACATCTAAAACAACCTGGAGCAACATGTAATATACAGTACCTGTCAGTGTTAGGATTTTTCATTTTTAAATATCGATACAGTGCTATTGAATATCGATACAGTATCAGGAATAAAAACATCGCGATATATCATTAATTCGATACTTTCTAACAGCCGTAAGGGAAACTGTAATTTAATAAAAGCCTCATTAGAATCGTTTGAACCAAAAACAAAAGTGGCACCACAGTTCCTATTGTGTTTATCTTTAAGACCTGTGTTTTTTTATCTAATTCTTTCAAAAAGTACTTGTGTATTTACGCACAGATTCCAGATTTGTAGCTGGATATCCTTATATCCGTCACTTGACGTCATGAATCCAATCTAGTGACGCCATAAGAGAAATAGACAACATGACTTAAACATCAGCATATAATATAATCTTCAAGAAATCTTTCTATAGTAGATTCTAAAATAAAGTATAGTATTATAGTTCTAGTACAACAGGCATGTGTTACCAGGCAGCACAGAAACAATAGATGAGTTAAAAAAAAAAAAAAGTCTATTCATTGTTATAAGAAAGTGTTTAATTTCTATTCACATGTAATTTCTTCTTAATCAGCGAAGCAAACCAAAAGTGGCCAATTCAATCAAGACCCGTTTCATAAAAGAATCTCCAAGAAAAAAGGAAAACATTCGTCGACGCCTCCTGCTCCGATAACAGCATTAGCCGGACGCGGGTGTTCGGCGTGAAAAGGTCGAGCTCGATGCGATCCAATCGTTCACGCGGGACGACCATATTACCAACAAGTGCAAAAATCTACAAACACAAATCCCGTCGTACTCGGAGATTAGAGGCTGCAAAGCCGTTCCGTTCTTGATTGACTTGAGACGAAAACAAAAGTAACAAATCCCATCGGAAGTGATTAAGATTATTACAGTAATGTTGCAGGAGAAAGAAAGAAACAGAGGAACAAAAGAGGTCAGAAGAACCATTGAGCCTTGCTGCTGCTTTAGGGATATGAGAGAGATTTTTCATAAGGGGATAGTGTGGATGCATTGTGGGTACTAAATTATTGATGTGGTTGAAAAGCAGTTTGTTGTTGGAACCCTAAAATTAATGGTTTCCTCAGCTCGTGCTATCAAACCAACCATCGAGCGCGAAGGAGGTTTTTTTTCATTCTTCGTCCTGCCTTGGAGACGAATCATTAAAAAAATCCCCGGCGGCAAACGTCTCCCGGCGTCGGCGCAGATCAAACGTTGTGTGGGCACAAGAGCACATTTGCTTAAGTCACTCCTGTTCATTTATTGACAACCTGCGTCGGTTGCCAGGGCGCCCGAGTCGCCCGAGTCGCCCGAGTCGACGTCTCGGAGAATTTTTCAAAACTATCCCCGAGGAGCGAAGACGAAGCCGAGACGACTTCTGTGTCGTACGATCAGAAGGAGGCGTCGCTCAGAGAGACGCTCAAGGGTAAATACTCTGGATTCTAACCATGACCACTGAGTGAAGCACTTACGACTCTCTCTGACTTTTCACCTGAACCTATGACGAGCATCTTCCCTTAAGTCTGCGATGTGAGCAGAGAAGCAGATGAAGCACGAATGCTCCTACCCAGGTGCAAAACAAATAGACTCAGGGACTCATTCATCCCTCGGGCTATTAAATTGTACAATTCTGAGTTCGGGGGCAGGAGTGGAGTGAAAGTATCTGGATGTTCTGTTCTATGTTAGTCTTTGTATCCTTTGTCTTTGTTGTTTTTCTTTGATCTATGTTCTTTATCTTTATCTTTAGACTTAGATTTTGTCATCTTGTTCTTCCTCTTTATGTTCTTGTTCTTCTTTTATTTTTTATGTATTATTTTTTATTGTTTATGAAAAATTGCGGGCTATTGGTAAAAAACAATTTATCAATAAAGTTTTACCTTACCTTACCTTACCTTATCATCTTCATCTTCAGTGACCGAAGACCAGAGAACAAACCAATGACAACACGACTGAATCATCAGCATATAAAACAATCTTTCAAACACGTATACAGACTATTTGATGCTTCAAACTGTTCCATGATCACGTGTTACTGGGCGTCAAAGAAAAAACTAGACAATTCCCCGCTTGGAAATGGCGAGAGTGTTGCTGTGCTCTTCGCCCTGTGACGAAAAAACTAGCCAAGCTCAAAAAGAGTCAAATCCCACAGTGATCCTTTGGACTTTTATCTACATTTTAAGGTTTGAATTGTGTTTCTACGTGAACGTACGCCAGAGCAGGAGATGTTTGAAAAAATCTTTCGACCTCATCCATTCATTCCTGATGGGAAAATTATCGCAGTTTTTCGCTAATTACGTTGGGAAAAAATGTATATTCTGGTGAGAAAAATAATGGCAGTGCGAGTCTGGTCGAGTCACGCGTTTTGATGTATTTTTTGTATGTTTAGGCTCAAGGGTAAGGGTTGTGAAAAGTGCCAAAAACGGATGAATAATAAGAGGATGTTTGGGAAATAAATATAAATCACACAAATCATTTCTGTATTTTTAATTGGAGTCTGGAAGGTTTGATTAAATAAAAAAAGAATAAAAAAAGGAACATATGACTGTGACTCTTGACACGTCTTGACGATCGTCTCGATCACATGACTCAAGAATTATACATAAAACTAGTGCAGTTAGTAAAAAAAAACAAAAACCCCGGCAGCTTATTTGCTAAAGAGAAAAAAAAGCCAAAATACAATCAAACTTATCGGCGTCAACTTAAAATAGCACGTTTAAAACAATCTCTAATGCAAAGAAATAATAATTCTGGGGGTTTATTTTTTATGTACCATACGTTGATATCATCTATTTATCTTAGAGTCGGGTAAACGTCACGTCCACTGAGAAATAAAGTACAGAAGGATCTTTCAGGTGCAGATGTTTGCTGATGATACAATCATTTACGCCAACAACAACAAAAAAAAACATCTTAATCATCAATAAATGAGTCACTGATTCAAAGTCGTATCTTCAAATGTAGACGATGGTATCGACTGTGACCCTGAAGGGTCCTATATATAGGATAGGGGGGGAAATGTATTGTAAAAGAGCACCACCTTAAATAATTTTCACCAGCTGCCACGGCAAGAGACATTCAAAATAACTAGCACCATACGCTAACAGTTAGCCTCGTTCCATCAAGTCGATCAAGGTCGTCGTCACACAACACGCCGTCTTATATTTATACACAAAAGGCCAAGACACTTTGACCTTGATTTGTGACCAACGGTCGAACCCACGCCAAAACTCCTCATTGCTGCAGTGCTCGTTTTTTACAGGTATTACGGTAACTTGTACAGGATGCCGATTTAAAAGGTAAGGGACGTGAAAATACATCGTGTTAATATAATAAATCCAACACATTGATTAATATACCACCAGTCTAGACTTTGGAAAAGACCAGTCGAAAACATGAAGGTCATTTCAAAATAAAAGTCTATTTAAGGTGAAAAACTTGGATGATTTCATAATGATATTGTTGATTAAGCCACCAAACACTGAAGGACACCAACATTACCCTCAAGATCAGATTCAACCCTGTGTGCCATTTCAAAATAAAAGTCTATTTAAGGTGAAAATGTTATGATATTGTTGATAAAGCCACAAAATACTGAAGGACACCAACAATACTCTCAGGATCCAACCCAACCCCATGTGTCATTTCAAAATAAAAGTCTATTTAAGGTGAAAAACTTGACAATGCTATTGTTTATAAAGCCACCAAACACTGAAGGACACCAACAATACCCTCAGGATCCAACTCAACCCTGTGTGCCATTTCAAAATAAAGGCCTTTTGAAGGTGATGCTTATTCATAACGATATTGTAGAGAATTTTAAACAACATATAATGAAAATGTGCTCATTTTCTTTTTTAAATAAAAAATAAAAAAGACGATTGTGTTTGACGTTGAAATAAAAATAATACAGACCTGGTTATCTACAGTAACAGGAAGTGATGCTACTTCTTTATGTCACTTATTGTTAAATGTCACCGACAGTTGACCAAACATCTACTTTCATTATCAACAAATTACTCTGATGGTTTAAAGATGGTGAAAGGAACAAGTAAGAAGAGAACATACATTGATTTGATTATTACTAAATGGTTGATAGTTAGTTGAAGTTAGTCACCAGTTCGCCAATAAAAGGCTGTATTCAATTGTGTTCTGTCCTATAATCCGACACTGATGATAAATAATAATCTGAGATTATTGAGATGTGTGTTACTCTTATTCGTAGAACCTGGGTTACCTAGAGGTGACCCAAGGGTTCTCCGTGTTGAGTCCTACACAACTCAAGAACATTCAGAGGTTCAACGATCACTTTTGTCAGCGAGTGGAAGTGGACGGACACGGGACCCCCGCCTCTTGCCCTGTGTAGCTGGGATGGGCCCCAAATCAACTCCTTAAGAAGAAAAAGATATGATACGACAGGTTTAGTATTAAACAGAAAAATACAAGTTTGGTTTATTAGATTTAAAACCAGCATTAATTTGATTAAATCAAGTTTTTTCCACATTCGTTCAATATTAAACTTGATAATGGATGAAAGAGTCTTGCAAGTAAACAAAAGAAATGCAAAAAAATGCATGAAAAAATAACATTCATCTCCTGGATTTTATTAACTCATATAAAAAGAACCTAAGAATAAATGATTATTTTTGTTGTGTAACTATTGCTTCATTACAGTGACTCAACAGAACGTGTTCACAGAAACACACACCAGCAAACACACAGGTGCAGACGGATATTTAGCCATTTTTCAGGAAGTTATTTTAGTTCTTGCACAAACACACACAGAAGTGAGGAGCATAAATAAATACGCCGCTGAACACACAAGAGCATCTGAGGTTCAAGATGAACAGACCAAGTCTGAAGCGTTTACATCCGCACAAATATCACACACTCACTGCCAGTTGATCCAGAGTGTGTTTGAATAGAAGACACACATGGAACACAATGAAACACTTAAGGAGCCTTTTTAGTGACTCCAACGATTGAGGGAGAAATGCTAACGTTGCCATCATCACGTCGGTCTGAGAGTGATTCCTGATTTTTCTTGAGTCACTTGACTTCCTGAGCTTCTGTTGATTCGAGGTGTCGACCAGAAGAAGGAGCTCTTGGTAAACACACAACTGTCGCCTGTCGCTTCCGTTTCCTCAACTCCTTAGAATACGATTTTAAATCTGATAAAACCTATTTCATCGCATCATAAACGTGTTGAGATCTATATTGTTCAACCATTGTAAATGTTATTATAATAATAAAAAGAAAGTAGATTCACAAAAGCTCCACAAAGTCCCATATAAAGTTTGCACCAAACATTTTAACCACATTTTTTATTCAATTTTTATAAATCAAATGATCGATACAACACTCTTCTGATAAAATAAAGTCAATATTATTAAAGTAAAATCATGATTTTTGTCATCTTTGCAGTGTCTTAACTAACATTAGGTTAGGTTAAGTGAGGGAGAACTTTATTGATCCCTCAGGAGATCTCTTTCGGGAAATTGTTTTTTTCCAATTAGACGCAGCAAATACAGTAATTAAAAAAAAAAAATAATAATAATAATAATAATAACAAGAACAAAGAGAAATAAAGAGGAAGAACAAGTTGATACTTGAGTATTTTTTGATTGTTTAAGCGCTTTGTGACCCTGGTCTGGAAAAGCTCTATATAAATACAAATTACTTACTTACTTACAATCTAAGTCTAAAGATAAAGAACATAGATCAAAGAAAAATAACATGTTTTTTTTCTACTGCTAAAAGTTTCTGTCAATGATTGGACTTCATTTATATTCTTATTATACTTCGATTTATGTTCTTCTGTTGACTGCAAAGAAACTAGTGGATAAATTAAGTTTTGGTTCTTCATCCATCTGAACGTGTCGGTGTTTTAAATGTAATGTTAAGTAAATAAATGAAGGGTTTACCTGCTGATTTAACTAGTTAATAACAGTTACTTGTCATTCAGAGGTGAAATAAATAAATAATAACATTTATATTCTGAAGACTGAATGATAGATTGTCGATTAACTATCAAACCTACATATTAAAGAGTTCATGCTTTTATCTCTGGAAAATATTAAAAGGTTTTGTTGAAACATATCTGTAGGAAAGTCATGATGTGTCTTATTGTCAATTTTATCTTCAAAACATTTGAATTCAGGAGTTTTATCATCATTTCTGAGGCAAAAACGAGACATTTTCTTATAATATCTGACATGAAATAATACTTTAAACGTCATGAACCAACATCCCGAGAAAAATATGATGATTGACTTGAACTTTGCTGTCGCTGCAGCAGAAGTTCCATCTGAAGCAGAAATGTTTGGAGCCAACATTCTCCCTCAACACAAATATTAGTCGATGGTTCAGGATCAGGAGCAGCAGAAGAACAGATCCATCCATATATTGACCTGTTGGATCTGAAGCCTGACGCGTCTGTCGCGCGTGACGAGCGCCTCTGCTTCAAACCTGCGGTACTGCCGCTGCCATTGAGCCCGACACACACACACACACACACGCACGCACGCACGCACGCACGCACACACCGCGCTGACTGCTCCAACTGTTCTGATCCCTGCAGGGTGTCGCGCTACAAGAAAGAAAAAAAAAAGGGTGGAAAAAGAAAAACGCAATCTCGCTGCAACAACAACAACAACAACAACAACAACAACAACACACTCCTCGTCATGACTCACAACTTTAAAGTCACTAAACAAACATCCATGTTGACTCCCCGGGGATGAAAAGGGGGGACGTTTCTGCGCCAGAGGGTGGCGGACAATTGAGGGTCTGTGGTGCAGGACAGTCCACGCCGTCTCCAAACATCCACGCAACAATGCGCTCCTGTGCTCGTCGATTCATCCGACGCGCATCTGCGTGTCCGAGGGACGCGCGCGTGAGGGTCAGAGATATATGTGAGGATTTAGGATCAACAAACACGAGGACTTGATCCAGAGACGCTCCGCTGACGCGCCACGGACGCGCCGGAGACGCCGCACTGACGCACCGGTGCCGCTCCACAGACGCAACGGGAGACACATCGTGGACGCACCACAAAAGCTTCACAAACGCTCCACTGACGCGCCACTGACGCTCCACAGACGCACCGGAGACACATCGTGGACGCGCCACAGAAGCTCCACAAACGCTCCTAAGACGCTCCACTGACGCGCCACGGACGCGCCGGAGACGCCGCACAGACGCACCGGTGCCGCTCCACAGACGCAGCAGAGACACTTCGTGGACGCACAACAGAAAGCTCCACAAACGCTCTACTGACGCGCCACAGATGCACCGGAGACACATCGTGGACGCGCCACAGAAGCTCCACAAACGCTCCATTGACGCGCCACAGACGCGCCACAGACGCACCAGAGACGGTCCAGAGACGCACCAGAGACGCTCCAGAGACGCTCCAGAGTCGCACCAAAGAAGCCTGAGACACTCACCTGATTGTGACCGGCTCGACCCAAACCAGACGCAGGTGAGCAGGATCTGGACGCAGCGCAGAGCAGCCGTTGGCTTCATCGTGGCGTTTGGCAAATATCCCTCTTTTTTTGTTGGACTTCACATGTCCGGCGCGTGTATCCTCGTCTCGCAGAAGACGATCAAGTCACTTCAGGGAGTTCAGGGTTGACTCAAGTTTGGTCCCCTCTCCTCCTTCTCCTCCTCCACCTCCTCCTCCTCCTCTTCCTCAGCGGCTCGTGAGGAACAAGCGTGTATTTCCAATGTTTCCTAAAAGTGTGGCGCACTCTTCGCGTGTTACTCTTGCACTTGGATGGAGTTAATGCGTCCTCACACTTGTGTTTTTCTTCCAGACACACCTCCAGGAGCGCTGGCTCCTCCCACACGCGCTCTGATTGGTGCAGGTGTCCGTCAGCTCCGCGTCCGACGCCATGATTGGTTGAAAGAATAAGACAAACCCTCTCGTTTTGGAACTTCTGCGGCTGCACCTGTCACTTCATACACGACGTCGAGATAAACGACGTGAGAGAAGATTGACTCAAATCATCTTTACCTGTCTCAAGGCAAATTTAGGATTATTTTACAGGGAAAAAATACTGGATAAAACTCTTGCTAAACATGTTGTTCTGCTGTTTTAAAATGGTATTACATTTTTTGATTAATTGTTCTCTTAAATTGTTTTTGTATTTCTTTACAGTTTACAACACATCTGTGGGAAATTAAAATGATATCATTAAATTTCCATCTCCGATGAATTTTATTGTATTTTTTGTGAACCTTTAATCAAAAGTCCTGTTTTGAATCGTTCAGTTCAAGGGACCCCAACCTCTTAAACTGGTTTCCTGTCGGCGTTTTATTCACTGACCAACATTAAGATAAAAACTATCAAAATAATTCATGTAAAGTTTATGTTAAAGTCATTTTCACTATTTTACAGGTTGATAACTTTACCGAAATTATTTTCTTCAAGAGTCACAGGCTAATGTTGCTTCAGGAAAAATATTTTTTCATAACAAAACACCATTTAATTACAAGTTAAACATTGTAAAAAATGTTTTAGTTTGTCTCTCCATACGTATCTGGAGCTTCTTTAAAGAAATTATTTTTTCTCAATGTTTGCTTAACAACAAAAAAAATATGTTAAAGGGAAAAAATATTTTCTTCTCCTGCCAAGTTGTTGGTTTTTTATGTTCCAGCACTGGCTTGATTCCCAATGAAGTTAACAGTCATTTGTGTTTGTTTATATAACCAAATTAATTAACAAAAACTACAGTTTATTGGATTTAGTTCTGGCTGAAGATACTGCTAAAGATTTTTACCGATTTTTTTTTGTCTCCCAACTTATTTCAAATAAAGATTAATCCTTAATCTAAAACTATTAAATTACCAAATATTTTTGCGGTATTTAAATAAATAAAGCATTGTATTTTTAGATCAAACTAAGTGTTTTAGTAGGTTAGGTAGTAAATAATCAAAGTACTACACGTGAACATTAACAGATCTTACTCACACTAGTTTCTTGGTCTTTGAAGTTCATTAGTGAGTGTATTTCTTTAGTAAATGATTTTAAATACATGTATTTTTCACAATCCACGCCTCCATCGTTGGATTGGTCCAGAATTCACCGTCCTTCCAACAAAACATACGACACAATAGTGGAAATATTGGGACTCGGTTGGAACCTTAAAACACATCAAAAGAATAAAATGTTTAAAAAGTTGAATCGATCGTTTTCTTTGACGGAAGTGAAGTCGTGGAACCATTGAAGGTTTGTTCGACGTCAACAATTGAAAAACTCTTCTTCACCGTCTGGAAGAATCGTTCCAGTATTTCAGAGTCAGGCCGCGGGCCACGTGTTATCTCATCAAGGGCCACAAATAGACCCCGGGCCGGGCTCTTCTGGAGGCCAACTGTCTTCTGCGCTGCTGCATTTGTGAAGGTTGAAGGTTGAGATCTCACTCCAAGTGTTTGAGAGACTCTCTCTGGTCTTGGCTCGAGTGTCGTTTCATGATGTCGAGCCATGAAAACACGTGACATGTCAACAACTGACTGTGAGAAAGTGCTTCCCAAGGATCCAAACATACCGAGGAGGAGGAAACAACAAAATAAAAGAGCGTCGTTATTGTGGTTGTCATGACAACAAAGCTCAATCATATTCATTTTTATTTTTATTTATTTATCATTTCTAGTCTCTAAACATGAAAATACAGTTTTTGTTTTAAGAATCTGTTTCTGCTTTTGTCATTTGGGCATTTATTGCCCCTCAAAAAGACGTTACTATGATATATGAAGTAAAAATGTATAGAAAATACCACACAATAGTGTTTTTAGCTTGATTTTATTACTTCATTTTATCCTCTCTTTCTACCTCCATCCAAACGTCTGATCCATGAGTGACGATCCTTCTCTCCAGACTCTCCCTGCATGAGCTGAGAGTCGAGTTTCCTCTTCACTCGTCGTTGATGCTTCGTCTCTCGCTTCAGTGCAACGTCAGGATCTTTGTTCGTGTCAAGATGTACAGGATTTTAATCTTGGTTTCATGAAGAAGATACGCAGACAAACACAACATTTCTCAACCACGTTAAAAAGAAAACAAAAAGATGAGTTATTCATGGAAAGATAAAGGCTGACAAAGAAGAAGAAAAGTTCAAGATGGGATCAGACAACTGTCTCACTGATGGTTCTCAAAAAAGTTTCAGACTTTTCTAAAAGATTTCAGGAAATGTTGACCGAGGAACTGAGAACTGATGATTCTGTGACACTTGAATGGCTTTAAACTGCTGCTGCGCAAACGCCACGTCTGTTCGGAGCGAGCAGTAAATCAATAAACGTTGTTGACACTGAACCAAAGAAGACATTATTGCATTCGTTACAACTGTGGGTGAAATAAATCATATACATAAAATTACTAACTACACCAACTTCTTCTTTTCATAAAGTCCACTGAGAAAATATATTTTCTTTTTTAGTTTATCTCTTCATACCCATGTCTGTTCAGAACTCTATCATAAAACAACATTATCCTGTTTGTAAACAACGGAAAAACAGACTCAATTGTTCATAAAGTTTTATTCAAAGACCAAAACTAAGTCTAAAAAAAAGCTTCTTTATCTCTTCTTTGTGTTCTATCCGTCCTCACCTTGACAAGTCCGGTTCCATGTTGGAAGAAAACAATCCGTAAAAAGTATAATTCGATCCGTCATTCACGGCTAACTTTCACCGGTAACTTCACACAGGCTGTGACTTTGCAGACTCGTCATGAAACTCCTGTGATTGGAAGTCGGACGCGCCGTGACCGGAGGTCGAGGATCTCTGAACCAGATGCTGAGGAGTTCTGGGGCGCGGCGAGTACCACCTGCAGCTGCAATATGGCCGCACATCTGGACGTCAACCGCCTCCTTCTTTACGCTCAAAAACAAACAAGTGGGGAAACTTTCCATCGTGAGATGCGGACATTAGTCGACTTATGATCGTGATTTACTCTTTTACAAAGTCATGACGTTCCTGTTCGATTGGATTCATGTCAAAAACTGGCTCCGTCCAGAAGAAGAAGATCAATTATTTGACATTTTAAGTTAAGTTTTATTTTCTCTTCACAGCTGAGGATCAAAACAAGATGGTTGATCAGAGAAATGGACCGGAATCAAGGTGAAGAAGAGAGTGCAGGCAGGGCGGAAAGAATGGTGACGACTCGTAACCTGATTGAAAAACACCTTTACATTTTATATATAATTTAAACGATTAACAGTCAATTCAAATCAGTTCAACAGGGACAGCAGGGGGCAGTAGTGTTGCAAAAACTACAGGATCCACATGGAAGCAGCAACATATGTGTTTCAATATTTACCCCTTTTTTCAAGAAAATGTAATTTCAATTAATCCCTAAATTATTTCAAAATATTTTGCTAAAATACAGTCAAATAAACAACAGACAAAAAGTCAATCATGGACGTCCGTAACAATCTGAAGTTGGATTTTTGATTTAAACGACATATTTTCCTGCAATATGAATGAAATACTCATTTTTTTTATCAACAAACTAACTCTCAAGGTCAAGTTTGGCCAACAAATATATTCTGATTATTTTTAGTTAAATTTGTGATGTTTAAAGTGTAATTGTAAAGAAAAGGGTTTATTTCCACCACATTATTCAATACACTAGGAAGTCATGGAGATAGAATAAAAAATATTGAATCAGGTTTGACCTCAAAACTCTCACCAAAAGCATCTTTTCAGCTTCAATTAAATTCTCTGCTGGAATTCACCCTCGATGGCTGTTACACTCTTTTCACTTTAGATAAAGTCAAAGCTTTGACATTTTCAGCACTTTTTTTTTTTCTTCCTCCGAACACAATGAAGAGCGCATCGGCCTGTAAGAGGCACTTTCAGAACCTCCGCTGCAGTGTTGACCTTTCGCCAGTGGGGGGCGGTCCACCGCTCGTCTCAAAGGTCAAAGGAGCGACAGCGTGACGCGGCGGGGGGGCGAGCGGTCCAAGCTGCCACCTAGCTAGCTTCCTGACACGCCGCGTGACATTGGCTTCCTCGTCACACGCCGTGTCGCAAAAACGCCTCGGCAGGAAACGAGCTCTCGCCGGCCGTGACGGCGGAGATTCATAACCAAATGTGGACAAATGAGACGCGTTACGGGGGAAGGCTTCACTCCAAATGTGCCCCAAATGACGGTCATCTATCACTTAAACGCCCACGAAATCCGGCTGAAAAAGATTCGGCTTCCTGGCGTGTTCACGAGCGCGAGATCAGGCGGATCGGTCGACGCTTACGCCGATGATGCAGCGGTTTATGTCGGAGGAAAGACAGTCGAGACGTGAAGGCAAAAGCCGTTGATGTATCGCTCGATCTTGGTCGACCCGCAGTTACGAGCGGCAGGTACCGACCCAGAGATCATGATGGTGGGAACACGCAGTCCAAACTAGCTTCTCCGGATGGAGACTCTCTTTTTTTAAACCCCTTTTCAACTGCCTAGTACCAGCCTTACGTTCGAGGGTTCTATGTTGTGTTGTGTTTCTAAGGGACCTTCTACCTACTAGTGCTGGGCGGGGCCATCGTAATCCAGCGAAAATTGGAGACATTGGTGAATGGACCAGAAACAAAAAGGTCTGGACTTCATTGACGGACCACAAAGATACTTTTAAGACTGACTCACCATAGTCCTTATGCATCTTTTTTTAAGGGGGGGGTGTTTCTTGCGTTAGCAGTCGTGTTGCCGACTCATCTGTGGCGTCGCTCTCCAACCAGTCAGTAGGCCGGCAGTCAACGAACCCAGGTACCAAAAATGGTATTTACTTGACAAACTTGTGGAGACGCAACACAAACGGAGTCTAATGGAGTAGAGTTAAGACAAAAGTTCCACTACAGACACTAGAGACACTAGATACACTAGAGACACTAGAGACACTAGAGACACTAGAGACACTAGAGACACCAGAGACACTAGAGACACCAGAGACACTAGAGACACTAGAGACACTAGAGACACTAGAAACACTAGAGCCACTAGAGACACTAGATACACTAGAAACACTAGAGACACTAGAGACACTAGAGACACTAGAAACACTAGAGCCACTAGAGACACTAGATACACTAGAAACACTAGAGACACCAGAGACACCAGAGACACCAGAGACACTAGAGACACCAGAGACACTAGAGACATCAGAGACACTAGAGACACTAGAGACACTAGAAACACTAGAGACACCAGAGACACTAGAGACACCAGAGACACTAGAGACACCAGAGACACCAGATACACCAGAGACACTAGAGACACTAGAGACACTAGAGACACTATAGACACTAGAGACACCAGAGACACCAGATACACCAGAGACACTAGAGACACCAGAAACACTAGAGACACCAGAGACACCAGAGACAATAGAGACACTAGAGACACTAGAGACAATAGAGACAATAGAGACACTAGAGACACTAGAGACAATAGAGACACTAGAAACACTAGAGACACTAGAGAAACTAGAGATACTAGAAACACTAGAAACACTAGAGACACTAGAGACACTAGAGACAATAGAGACACTAGAGACACCAGAGACACTAGAGACACTAGAGACACTAGAGACACTAGAGACACCAGAGACACGAGATACACCAGAGACACTAGAGACACCAGAGACACTAGAGACACCAGAGACACTAGAGACACCAGAGACACTAGAGACACTAGAAACACTAGAGACACCAGAGACACTAGAGACACTAGAGACACCAGAAACACTAGAGACACTAGAGACACTAGAAACACTAGAGACACTAGAGACACTAGAGACACTAGAGACACTAGAAACACTAGAGACACTAGAGACACTAGAGACACTAGAAACACTAGAGCCACTAGAGACACTAGATACACTAGAAACACTAGAGACACTAGAGACACTAGAAACACTAGAGGCACTAGAGACACTAGAGACACTAGAAACACTAGAGACACTAGAGACACTAGAGACACTAGAGACACTAGAGACACTAGGAACACTAGAGACACTAGAGACACTAGAGACACCAGAGACACTAGAGAAACTAGAAACACTACAGACACTATAGACACTAGAGACACTAGAGACACTAGAGACACTAGAAACACTAGAGACACTAGAGACACTAGAAACACTATAGACACTAGAGACACTAGAGACACTAGAGAGAATAGAAACACTAGAGACACTAGAGACACTAGAGACACCAGAGACACCAGAGACACTAGAGACAAACGAGACAATAGAGACACTAGAGACACTAGAGACACTAGAAACACTAGAAACACTAGAGACACTAGAGACACTAGAGACACTAGAGACACTAGAGACACTAGAGACACTAGAGACAGCGATAAACACCTTCACCCAGGACAGGATCGCAGTCGAGCCGCTGCTCTTGACAGGTGTCAGTCGAGGTGCTTTGGGGACCTCATTAAGATGGGTCCTGGATCTGGACCTCGTCACTGGTAAGGTCTTCATGTCCAATCGGTCTGAGACCATTAGGGAGACCGAGGACACAGAGACTACTGGTGCTTTTCCACTACAGTTCCAGCCTTGAAGACGCCAACTTGTTTCCATTCCGTTGGGTTTCCACCGGGGCCGTCATAACATGGACCTGTGAAACTTCGGAGGTGTTCCTACTGGACACAAGTCCGGACCATATCCACGGAACCACCTCCTTTCTCACAATTTATTCATTTTCAAATGGGTGGTTGATCATGGTTTTAGTGACGTCACTCTCTGGCTCACTGGCTTGGAACCAGAGTCCAGCAGGTGCTTGATGGTGGAAACTCAAATCAGGTGAAGTAGGGCTAAGACAGTGGAAAAGGGGCCTAGAAACGCCTCGGGGTCCCCTGGAAGAACGAGACGATGTAGTCCCAGGAGAGGAGAGTCTGGACCTCTCTGCTGAACCTGATGCCACGAACCTGGTCCTGGAGCACAAGACGAAGCTTCCATTAAGAGCCTCCCTGCCACTGAGTCCATGTAGTCCCGGGATTAGGTATCAGCAGGTCTGAGAACCTTTTTGTTGTCCGTAAGAACTTTACAGTTGCTCCGGAGTAAAGTGGGGCCCTCACATTAAGACAAGGGCCCCACAGATTTGTGAGAAAACTTAGTTGGAGGTCCTGGTTGTTTTTGGATGTTTATCTTGTGTATCTTTACTGCTAGTATCAGCAACAATAGTTTTACTTGAACAGTTACGACTCCTCGTCGTAACAGTAGGTGTTCCTCAGCCAGAGTGATGACGCCTCAAAATCTCCTTCTGACGTTTAATTGTAGATTCAGTTAAGATAAGAGATTTTATCTATTCAGAAATGTTGTTGTTTACCCTTTTTATCATCAAATAGTTTTCTTTGGGGCAAATAAATGTATAAGTATCATTCATCATATATATATATATTTAATAATTTAACTATTTTTATTATATATAATCATAAATAAAACATATATTCTAATAAGAAAAATAGTGTTGAGACATAAACCAAAGGTTGACTATTTTTAAACACAAGCAAAAATTATTTTAAAATGTTTAGTTTTTTTTCTTCTATTTTAAGTTTTTTGATTGATGATTTGTTCTTTGAATAAATGCATATTAATAATAATAATTATAACAGCAATAATAATAATAATAATGAATAGAGCAAAAATAATCCTATTATAAATTAAATTATCGCAACAATCACCGTTTAATTAGTAGTTCAAGTGAAATAAATGATATAAAAACGTTTCTACTCGAGATTTAATTAATATTTTCAACTTGTTTGATAAACGTTGTGATGAATTAACTTAATAAGTGGATGTTGTGAAGAAAACATGAAGCAACAAGTTTTTACGTCGACGATGAATCATAAACACACAACAACTGGAAGATCTGCAGTCGTCACGACGACAAACAACACACACTGTCAGGATTGATGTGTGTTTGTGTTTCCTGTTGTGTGTCTGTGTGTGTATATTTCTGTGAGCGTGTGTGTACATTTGTGTGAGTGTGTGCATTTCTGTGAGTGTGTGTGTACATTTGTGTGAGTGTGTGTACATTTGTGTGAGTGTGTGTACATTTGTGTGAGTGTGTGTACATTTGTGTGAGTGTGTGTGTACATTTGTGTGAGTGTGTGTACATTTCTGTGAGTGTGTGTGTACATTTGTGTGAGTGTGTGTACATTTGTGTGAGTGTGTGTGTACATTTGTGTGAGTGTGTACATTTGTGTGAGTGTGTGTACATTTGTGTGAGTGTGTGTGTACATTTGTGTGAGTGTGTGTACATTTGTGTGAGTGTGTGTGTACATTTGTGTGAGTGTGTGTGTACATTTGTGTGAGTGTGTGTACATTTGTGAGTGTGTGTGTACATTTGTGTGAGTGTGTGTACATTTGTGTGAGTGTGTGTGTACATTTGTGTGAGTGTGTGTGTACATTTGTGTGAGTGTGTGTACATTTGTGTGAGTGTGTGTACATTTATGTGAGTGTGTGTGTACATTTCTGTGAGTGTGTGTACATTTCTGTGAGTGTGTGTACATTTGTGTGAGTGTGTGTGTACATTTGTGTGAGTGTGTGTGTACATTTGTGTGAGTGTGTGTACATTTCTGTGAGTGTGTGTGTGTGTACATTTCTGTGATTGTGTGTTTGTTTGAGAGTGAGTGTGTTGTTGCATGTGTGTGTGCGTGTGTACAAGCATTTGTGTGCGTCTACATGTGTGTGTACATGCATGTGTGTGTATATATGTGTGTTTGAGGGAGAGAGAGAAAGGGTGTGTGTTATTGTATGTGTAAGTGCATACGTGTGTTGTTGCATGTGTGTAAATTTATGTGAGTGTGCATGTGTTTGAGAGTGAGTGGGTTGTTGCATGTGTGTGTCCATACGTGTATGTGCGTCTGTACAGGCATGTGTGTGCGTCTACATGTGTGTGTGTGTGTAAGAGAGAGAGAGATAGGGTGGTTGTTACTGCATGTATAAGTGAATATGTGTGTGTGTGTGAGTGCACGTGTGAGTGTGAGATGAGTGTGTGCGTGTGTGTGTGTGGGGGGGGGTGAGTGCACGTGTGAGTGTGAGATGAGTGTGTGTGGGGGGGGATGTGTGCGTGTGCATGTGTGTGAGTGCACGTGTGTGTGTGTGTGTGTGTGTGTGTGTGTGTGTGTGTGTGTGTGTGTGTGTGTGTGTGTGTGTGTGTGCTCATTGCTCAACTTCCAGACTTTGATGATCTTCTTCTCTATGACTTGAGTCGCCATTATATTCGTGACTCTGCTGCCACCTACAGGTATAAAGCGGTACTAATGTCACAGACGTGAGAAGAACGGATGAAAAGAAAAGAAAAACTATGATTTCCTTCACTGCACCTTAAACTATATGAACTACGAATATAAACATTGAAAAATATTTCTAAAAAATATATAATAACATGAATAAGAAATTATATAAATAAAAAGTATCTGCAGTATGTGAACTATATGGAGGAAAATATATACTTTTGAAAGGAATTTTTTTGTTTTTCTTACTATTTTTTCCTTTATCAACCAACATTTACACAACATTTCTGAATTGTATATATATGTGTTTTCATAAGTCAGGTGATGCATAATGTGACTTCCATGACTGACCTGTAGATGGCGCTGTTGGTAAATACATCGATGATAATGACGTTTTCTAATTTGACTTAAACGAACCAAAAACAACGTAAATAATGTTTGATAATTACTACAAAAAATCGTATCAAAATAAATAAATAACACATTTAAAATGATAAAATATAATAACACGGTGATTATGGCAGTTATCAAGTTATCAATCATATCTATATAACCCTGATACTGTTTCTGTTTTATATCAAACACACACACACACTCACAGAGACACACAACACACAGAAAAACATACACAAAGACACACACATATTCACACACACAGACAGATAAATACAGACAGATAAACACAAAAGTACACCAACAAATTAACACACGACCACACACAAACACAATCACAGAGACACACAGACATACAAACACACCAACACACAAATACAGAAAAACATACACTTAAACATTGAAAACACACACACACACATACAAAAAAACATACACAAACACATTAAAAAACACACACACACATACAGAAAAACATACACAAACACATTAAAAAACACACACACACATACAGAAAAAAATACACTAAAATATTGAAAACACACACACATACAGAAAAACATACACTTAAACATTGAAAACACACACACACATACAGAAAAACATACACTAAAACATTGAAAACACACAGACACATACAAAAAAACATACACAAACACATTGAAAAACACACATACAGAAAAACATACACTAAAATATCGAAAACACACACACACATACAGAAAAACATACACTAAAACATTGAAAACACACACACACATACAGAAAAACATACACTTAAACATTGAAAACACACACACACATACAGAAAAACATACACTTAAACATTGAAAACACACACACACATACAAAAAAACATACACTTAAACATTGAAAACACACACACACACATACAGAAAAACATACACTTAAACATTGAAAACACACACACACATACAGAAAAACATACACTAAAACATTGAAAACACACACACACATACAAAAAAACGTACACAAACACATCAAAAAACACACACACACATACAGAAAAACATACACTTAAACATTGAAAACACACACACACATACAGAAAAACATACACTTAAACATTGAAAACACACACACACATACAGAAAAACATACACAAACACATTAAAAAACACAAACATACAAAAACACACGCAAAGACACACACACATACATACAGACAGACAAACACAAAAGTACACCAACACATTAACACATGCCCACACACACACACTCACAGAGACACCCAATTATACACAAACACAAACACAGACAGACAAACACAAAAACACAAGAGACAGTCAGACATAAATACACACACATGCATAAACGCACAGACACACAGTCATGTGTGTGTTTGTCGTCACTAACGTCTTCTACTCGATCATCACATCAAGGAAACATCAGTGTTGATGGAACGACACACGAGTGACATTTACTTCTTTGGTTCATGACGTCCTTTCAGGAACTTTTGAATCTTCGTTTCCACAGTTTGTTCCAATAATGTCAGAGAAGTGAATGAAAGTCAAAGTGTTTGTTTAGAATTGATTTCAAATCATTAAAGGTTTAATGAAAGTAGAATTTTAATGGTTTTTATAAAACAATTTTCTAAATTATAAATACATTTAATTCACAGATCTGTCAAATGGTGTTAACTTGACACTTTAAACAGCAAACATGAAAAAACAACTTTAAACATAAAACAAACATAAAACATGGAAAACAAGACATAAAACTTTAAACACATGAAAGAAACTTAAAACTTAAAACTTAAAACATACAGTAAAACTAAACAGTGTTAAAGTCAAATGTTGTTTAAGCAACAACATTTGACTTTAACACTGTTAAACGTGTAAAGCACGTCTGGAGAGTCATTTTCAAACATTAATAATTATTATTATTAAGTCTCTTGATTGACAGGTGTACTCCACACCTGTCAATCAAGAGTAAAAATAAAAAAATAATAATACTACCCTCAGGATAAGTCAGTGAGTTTCAGAAACATTTGCATTGTTTAAACCTCTGTTAGCATTGGAAACAGTTTTTAATGTTTTTAAGCTTAGGTTTGCTACAGAGCTAGTTTGCTACAGAGCTAGTTTGCTACAGAGATAGTTTGCTACAGAGCTAGTTTGCTACAGAGCTAGTTTGCTACAGAGATAGTTTGCTACAGAGCTAGTTTGCTACAGAGATAGTTTGCTACAGAGCTAGTTTGCTACAGAGATAGTTTGCTACAGAGATAGTTTGCTACAGAGCTAGTTTGCTACAGAGCTAGTTTGCTACAGAGCTAGTTTGCTACAGAGCTAGTTTGCTACAGAGATAGTTTGCTACAGAGCTAGTTTGCTACAGAGATAGTTTGCTACAGAGCTAGTTTGCTACAGAGCTAGTTTGCTATAGTTTGCTGCAGAGCTAGTTTGCTACAGAGCTAGTTTGCTACAGAGCTAGTTTGCTACAGAGATAGTTTGCTACAGAGCTAGTTTGCTACAGAGCTAGTTTGCTACAGAGCTAGTTTGCTACAGAGCTAGTTTGCTACAGAGATAGTTTGCTACAGAGCTAGTTTGCTACAGAGCTAGTTTGCTACAGAGATAGTTTGCTACAGAGCTAGTTTGCTACAGAGCTAGTTTGCTACAGAGATAGTTTGCTACAGAGCTAGTTTGCTACAGAGCTAGTTTGCTACAGAGCTAGTTTGCTACAGAGATAGTTTGCTACAGAGCTATTTTGCTACAGAGATAGTTTGCTACAGAGATAGTTTGCTACAGAGCTAGTTTGCTACAGAGCTAGTTTGCTACAGAGATAGTTTGCTACAGAGATAGTTTGCTACAGTTTGCTGCAGAGCTAGTTTGCTACAGAGCTAGTTTGCTACAGAGCTAATTTGCTACAGAGATAGTTTGCTACAGTTTGCTGCAGAGCTAGTTTGCTACAGAGATAGTTTGCTACAGAGCTAGTTTGCTACAGTTCGCTGCAAAGCAAGTTTGCTAGAGAGCTAGTTTGCTACAGAGCTAATTTGCTACAGAGATAGTTTGCTACAGTTTACTGAAGAGCTAGTTTGCTACAGAGCTAGTTTGCTAGAGTTCGCTGCAGAGCAAGTTTGCTAGAGAGCTTATTTGCTACAGAGGTAATTTGCTACAGAGATAGTTTGCTACAGAGCTAGTTTGCTACAGAGCTAGTTTGCTACAGTTCGCTACAGAGAAAGTTTACTACAGAGCTAGTTTGCTACAGAGCTAGTTTGCTACAGAGCTAGTTTGCTATAGTTCACTACAGAGCAAGTTTGCTACAGAGCTAGTTTGCTATAGAGCTAGTTTGCTACAAAGCTAGTTTGCTACAGAGCTAGTTTGCTATAGAGCTAGTTTTCTACAGAGCTAGTTTGCTTCAGAGCTAGTTTGCTTCAGAGCTAGTTTCCTACAGAGCTAGTTTGCTACAGGGCTAGTTTGCTACAGAGCTAATTTTCTACAGAGCTAGTTTGCTACAGAGCTAGTTTGCTACATAGCTAATTTGCTACAGTGCTAGTTTGCTACAGAGCTAGTTTGCTACAGAGCTAAATTGCTTCAGAGCTACTTTGCTACAGAGCTAGTTTGCTACAGAGCTAGTTAGCTACAGAGCTAGTTTGATACAGAGCTAGTTAGCTACAGAGCTAGTTTGCTACAGAGCTAGTTTGCTACAGAGCTAGTTTGCTACAGAGCTAGTTCGCTACAGAGCTAGATTGCTACAGAGCTAGTTTGCTAAAGAGCTAATTTGCTACAGAGCTAGTTTGCTAAAGAGCTAATTTGCTACAGAGCTAGTTTGCTAAAGAGCTAGTTTGCTATAGAGCTAGTTTGCCAACATGCTACCAGAAAAGTATTTATTTAAACAACATTAAAAACTTGTATATACAGTATGTGTCAAACTGTGTTAAAACGTTAATAAAGCACAGAAACATGAACACAGTTCAAGTGTTCAAGTGTGAATCCGTCGAAGGTTCTTGACCAACACCTCAGAGGAGCAGAAGTGGAAGTTCCCTCGTCGTCATCTCACACCACGACTCTCAACCATCGTCGCCTCACAAACCGAGGTTCTCACGCAGGTGTGTGTGTGTCGAGTGTGTCGAGTGTGTCGAGGGTTTCAGGGCGAACGTCCTCCGCCGCCCGGCAGGAAAAACAGGAATCTCTTTTGTCGCCGTGAAGTTGCACAACCTTGCTCAAGGATTCCTGCCTCGCTCGGAGGAAACTGGATTCACTCCCTGAGTCGAAACCTGACACTTGACGTCAAAGATCTGAAGATTCTGTTCAACTGTCTCTGGTCGAGCTTCCATCGAGGAGTTCCACGAGGAAATCTCATTGTTGACGAGGAAAACTATATGGAGCTCACTAGGCACAACTTTAACTAGTCATGACTAGTTTCTCTGAACAGGCTCAGGTGTGGACTTGAGTAGTGACACATGCAGTTGATCATGTGAGGGTCAAATCATTTACTAGTGAACTAGTTAAGGTCTTAATATCAAATCCTTCAATAGCTTTGGTTTACTGGACATAACTAGTTCACTAGTGCCAAATTATATTTAGAACTAGACTAGTAAGACCAAAAAGAGCAACACGTGAACTAGTAATAGAAACATGTTACTTGCCTGGTGAGACAAAAAAAAAGAGACTAGTCAACTAGTGATTTAAAAGATTTCCCACTAGTAAACATGTTAATGAAATCTCAGTGCTACTGGTTAACTTGTTCATTTTACTAAACACAACTAGGTTCCTAGAAAGAGAAAATAAAAGTGAAATCTAAAAAATCATGGTGGCTCTCACTAGTTGACTTTTACAATAAGAAGTCTTACATGTATACATGTAAAGTCACAATTTACCCTAACTAGTTACCTAGTGAGTTCTGTTTTCTTTACACTTAACCGCCCTCTCACGTTAACATGCTGCATGAGGCAACATGTTCACTAGTAATCCTCAGTTCATGCTCATCCAGTAGGTTTTTATTTTGTAACTAGTTAACTAGAGTGCATGGTGGCTTTCACTAGTTAACTAGTAAACACTTTCAGGCCCACAGGTTTACTAGTGCTGATGTAATAAAGGTTACTATATAACTAGTGACTGCATTATTGTCACCAGTTCACAATCAAACTATTATTGGATCAAACTAGTTTACTAGTAAGTGCAAAACAGTTTGAACTAGTTAACTAGTGGAAGTTGACGTGAAGAACCGCAGAGAAGACTTTTGTCCTCATTAAGGAAAACAAAGTTACCGAAGATCAAGTTGAATCAAAGCACAGGTGAGTTACCGAGACCCCCACGGGAGTCATTTGACATTTAGTGACGCCAACGTGTTCCTTGACGACCACGTGTTCCTTGACAACCATGTGTTCCTTGACAACCATGTGTTCCTTGACAACCATGTGTTCCTTGACGACCACGTGTTCCTTGACGACCACGTGTTCGGCCCGAAATATTAATCCAGAATAATCTATGAATATGGATTTTTCAAAGGCTTAAAGGAGGGGTAGGTGATCCTCAATACAGTGCAGTAAATCTTGATTGACATATCACTGTCAAATCAGAGGGACACGGTCGTCCTCTTCAAGACGCATTAAGTTCCTCATCAAGACCATGTTTTACACTTTATTACTTTACTATAAAATTGCTCTGAAATCTGGACGAACGAGAGGTTACGAGAGTCTATTATGATGTAATAATGGCTTCACTCCTCCTCCAGCTGTAATCCAGCCGCTTTGTTTATACAACGAGTTCCTTGGAAACCATTGATGACGTGCGGTAACAAACCTCCATGCTTGACCAATCACAGCAGAGTGGGTGTGGTTGTGGTCAACAAGATTTCATCTCCAGAAGAACAAATTGTTTTCAATGGGCGGAGCTTAAGATCATTTTCTAATGTCAATATTTCAACGAAAAGAGAGTTTTGTACAAACACACACTGATGATACAATAGAGTCACACATCACAACAACACACACACACTGATGATACAATAGAGTCACACATCATAACAACACACACACTGATGATTCAATAGAGTCACACATCACAACAACACACACACACTGATGATACAATAGAGTCACACATCACAACAACACACACACACTGATGATACAATAGAATCACACATCACAACAACACACACACTGATGATACAATAGAGTCACACATCACAACAACACACACACACTGATGATACAATAGAGTCACACATCACAACAACACACACTGATGATACAATAGAGTCACATATCACAACAACACAGACACACTGATGATACAATAGAGTCACACATCACAACAACACACAGACTGATGATACAATAGAGTCACACATCACAACAACACACACACACACTGATGATACAATAGAGTCACACATCACAACAACACACACACACTGATGATACAATAGAATCACACATCACAACAACACACACACTGATGATACAATAGAGTCACACATCACAACAACACACACACACTGATGATACAATAGAGTCACACATCACAACAACACACACTGATGATACAATAGAGTCACATATCACAACAACACAGACACACTGATGATACAATAGAGTCACACATCACAACAACACACACACACTGATGATACAATAGTCACACATCACAACAACACACACACTGATGATACAATAGAGTCACACATCACAACAACACACACACTTATGATACAATAGAGTCACACATCACAACAACACACACTGATGATACAATAGAGTCACACATCACAACAACACACACTGATGATACAATAGAGTCACACATCACAACGACACAAACACACTGATGATTCAATAGAGTTCCACATCACAACAACACACACACTGATGATACAATAGAGTCACACATCACAACAACACACACTGATGATACAATAGAGTCACACATCACAACAACACACACACACTGATAATTCAATAGAGTCACACATCACAACAACACACACACACTGATGATACAATAGAGTCACACATCACAACAATCCACACACACACACTGATAATTCAATAGAGTCACACATCACAACAACACACGCACACTGATGATACAATAGAGTCACACATCACAACAACACACGCACACTGATGATACAATAGAGTCACACATCACAACACACACACACACACTGATGATACAATAGAGTCACACATCACAACAACACACACACACTGATGATACAATAGAGTCACACATCACAACAACACACACTGATGATACAATAGAGTCACACATCACAACACACACACACACACTGATGATACAATAGAGTAACACATCACAACAACACACACTGATGATACAATAGAGTCACACATCACAACAACACACACACACTGATGATACAATAGTCACACATCACAACAACACACACACTGATGATACAATAGAGTCACACATCACAACAACACACACACTTATGATACAATAGAGTCACACATCACAACAACACACACTGATGATACAATAGAGTCACACATCACAACGACACACACACACTGATGATTCAATAGAGTTCCACATCACAACAACACACACACTGATGATACAATAGAGTCACACATCACAACAACACACACTGATGATACAATAGAGTCACACATCACAACAACACACACACACTGATGATACAATAGAGTCACACATCACAACAACACACACACACTGATGATACAATAGAGTCACACATCACAACAACACACACACACTGATGATACAATAGAGCCACACATCACAACAACACACACACACTGATGATACAATAGAGTCACACATCACAACAACACACACACTGATGATACAATAGAGTCACACATCACAACAACACATACACACATAAGTTAAACTTTTTTCAAGCAATAAACAATCCCTTTATTTCCTTCACAATAATATTCCTCTGAGTTCATATCTTGGGTGGAAAAGAGCTGCTTGGAGGAGGCCTGCGCCCTCTCAGTGCACCATGTCTATACAAGGACTTGTATATAAAAACAGATCCACAAAAGGAAACAAATATTTTTAGTCAATTGAAAAAAACACTTAAATACGTTCCTTAGATACAACAATGTTGACTCATCATAAGTTATTTTAAAGAAAGTTTTATTATTACAATATTTCCTCAAGTCAACAGTAAAGAATCATTCAGACAGAAAAATATACATTCTTCACAGCACGGCATCTTCATGTCATGTCGGACAAAGACTTCATTCCAAAATGTTTCTTACAAATCACATGTTTCAGGACATGAAGGAGAGAACATGGAAATACCTGAGAACCCTCGTCAAAGACGCTCGCCTCGGCGTCCTAATATTCCGGCGCAAGAATGTGTCTAAAAATACGTCGACCTGAACCCGCTTTGATTCGAACACTCGTTTACATTTTCAAGGAGAAGCTAAAGCACATTCGTTCACGAAAACCACACTTGCTTGAACACAGAGCAGAAAAATAGAGAAACAGCTTCAAGTAAAACCCTGCCTCGAAGGATGATTTATAAAAACCCATTACCTTGTATTTATACATACATATATGTATATACGGCTGCTTCATAAAAAGTCCACATGGAGAGTCACAATCAAAAGTGCAGGATTGGAGTTCAGAGGTCATCCAGAGTCAGTTACCATGTAAACAGAGAAAGTCAATCTATCCGTCCAAGAAAAGAAAAGTCGGATTTATACACATTTGCAATCAAAATGCAGTGATTTTTTTTCGTTGTTTGTTTCTGCATTTTCTCCAAAATATGATTCACTAGTAACAAGTTTTCCTTCACTTTATACATATATTTGTCACTAAAGGTACACGATCACTACAGTTACATGCACAAAACATTCAGATCAGTGCATGACTCGGGGTCGCAGCCCCGCGACTCGTACTTCAAACGATACGTCAGTTTGTCTTTCTTTCGTTGGACGAAACAAAACGCCACGGAACTGGAGCGACGCGTCTATAAAAAACAGTTGAAAATATCGAGTGCACGTCGAACCTCGTGATTGTCTTCACTCGACCTTTCACCTCCGATCCAGGCACTTTTACTTGCAGTTCAATTCAAATAGATCTCAGCACTGAAGGTTTGACATCAACGACATTAAATTCATTTATTCTGCTGCTCGGACTGAGCGTCTTCAAAATGGCTCCTTATTTCTGGATAAATTAAATTTCTATTCTTGGGGTTGGCTTTTTTTCCACCCAGAGAAATACAAGTATTTGAATCAAGCAGAAAGGCTTCCTCGGTGCCTGGTTCTGTTTTTCTATTGCTGTTGTTATCGTACTTTTATTTTGTACAGAAAAATCCATTTGCTGTGTTGACAAAACTGGCAATGAAGGTTTTTGATTCCGATTCTAGTAAGTAGTAGTAAGTAAAATGAACCTCCACAATACTTGACTCTTGTTCTTGCTCTTTACACTTTGTACTTTGTTCTTCTGTCGGCTGCTGTGGTGTGACTGGAACTTTAATTTCCCAAATAAATATCCCAGAGGGCTCAATAAAGTTCATTGTATCTACTGACATCAGTGTAAACTCAGAATGATCGACTGGTGTTTCATATATTTGATGTTTGTCTGTGACTTCTATGATACTAGAGCAGGGGTGTTCAAACCCGGTCCTCAAGGGCCGCAGGGTGTCCAGGTTTTGTTCCAACCGATCAAGCATGCACATTTTAACCAATGAGTTTTCAGCTAAAACAAGCAACACCTGACTGACAATCAACTGATTACACTCCTTAGACGCCTGATTGGTCAAAAATGTGTCCTCTTGATCGGTTGGAACAAAAACCTGGACACCCTGCGGCCCTTGAGGACCAACTTTTGGACACCCCTGATCTATAGTATCAGACAAGATCTGGTCAATGCTTCAGAAATCTATCAGGTAAAAAAAAAAAGTTTTGATTCTCGGGTTCCTTTGGGTTAGGGTTAGGGTTTGATGTATCTGGAGCGGGTTCTCAACAATGAACCTTACGAGGGTGTTTTTTATTTCTTCAACGTTACCATGTGCTACTATGTCAAGACAATCGATCGGACGATCGGTCTCTTAGCTTCACTTCAACTCGATTTGACCTCAAAGACACTGTTTTGTCGAGTCATCATCACGAGCGACAGACGACAGGAAGATAAAAACACTGTGCGACGTGACGAAGGAAAGTATCATGAAGCGTTATGAGGTTTGTGGTCGACTCGCTGGACTGAGAGTCTTGTTTCCCTTCATGTGATTGTTCGGAGTAGCTGGGAGGTCGACGGTTGCTTTTCAGACGTTTCAGTGGAACGTGTGTTCGCCTCGGACGATGTGCGAGGAGAACTCGTAGCGGTCTTCGCTGCGGTGACCGCAGATGTTGCATTCCAGTGGATCTCTGTAACCATGGCAACCCATATGGATAGTGTACATGACGTGGTCCAGGAAGAACACCCGGCAATGCTCGCACTGGAACACCCGCAGCTCTTTGCCGTCTTTGGCGAACACCCTCACGCCCTCCTGGGCGGAGCCTTGCAGGACGCCGCTGCCCAGCGCCGACCCGCTCCGGGGCGACGCCGAGGCGCCGTGGTCGCCCGAGTACACGGCCGGACTCATGCGCGACCTCTGGCCGGTCGGGGTGTTCCTCCCGTGGTAGCCCGGCCTCTCCTGCGGACTGCTGCGCGCCGAGTCGGCGGATTCCAACCCACTGTTGTTGGGCGACTCCTTTTGTCCCGACTGGGTGGGCTTCACCTGCCGGGGCAGGGAACCGTTGGAGGCGGCGTGGCCGGGGAAGTCGGAAGGAAGCGCCAGCTGCGGCGTCAGCGCGTCGCCGTGTCGGAGGCGCTCGGCTCTTTGGCTCATGGGCAGAACGTGTTGAAAGAGAGGGTTCACCATCGGGACCACCTCGGCCACGGACAGGGGGTGGTGGAGCATCGGCCGCAGCATCTCCGAGCCCAGGTACATGGTGCTGCTGATGGCCTGGTCCAACATCCGGCCGGGCATCATGTCGGCCTGCTTGTCGAACTTCAGACCCATCTCGTAGCTTAGCTCGGGGTAGACGTAGCGAGCCATTTTATCACCTGCAGGGTGTCGAGAAAAACAAAGCAACACTTTACTAGGACAGTTTGACGTCACAAGATTAACAGTCGCCATATCACGCTACACCTTCTGCAGTCTTTCAATTCCACAGATGTTTTTTTTTGCATAAAGTATTACATTTTTAAATGTATTTCAGTGTTTAGGCGACAAGACAGTCTGTTGTAACTTGGACATTTGGGAGGAACAGGACACGTAAACAAGTAAGCATGACCATGTGTATAAGACAATTCAGAGTAGACTGTACTTTCTGAGGAAGATCATTGAACATCTGCAGGAAACTACTGGTTCCACCAGTCTGTGGTGGCCAGTGTTGGACTCAAGTGTCAACAGGTTGATCAGCTGTGGTTGAAGATGGACTCACTGGTGACAAGAGATCACTGGACAAACTACTGTCCATCATGATGATGACATCATCCTCTGAACACTGTCATCACTGAACAGAGAAGCAGATGCAGCACGAATGCTCCTCCCATGATGCAACACTAATAGACTCAGGAGAGTCATTGTGTGTTAGATCTTATAATTCTGAGTTTTGGGCCAAGAGTGAAAGGATGATGTTATTCTATGTTTGTATCCTTTTAGGTCTTTATGTTATTTCATTTGATCTATACTCTTTTTTACTTGTACTTTGTTCTTCTTCTATTGTCTGAACTGCAAACCTAGTTTAGGTTAATAAATAATGTAGTTGTCAAAGTGTTGATTTCTACATTACATTCATACATTAATATTGTCTTAAGTTTACACTAGGTTCTCTCACTGTTGTAGGCAGATAAATGTACTGGCACAAAAAATACTTTTCACCAGACGCCACTGAACGACAAAACTTCTTCTTCTTCACCCTTTACCTCAGAAACCAAAACACACTTCCTCCACCTCAGCCGGTCGGTCAATCGCTCGCTCTCAAGACGCCTTCACTGACATACGTAATCTATTCTACGCGGTGAGTCATCGTTGGCAATTCCACGTTGTTAAAAATAATGTAGGTTTTTGAGTTTAAACTCCGCGAGAATGTGGAAAGTTTTTATACGTTTACTGGATTTGCTTCATTGCAGCCCCCCTGCAGAAAGATCAGAAGAAGCAATAACCTCTGGATTTCTATTTTAAGGTGGTCACAAAGATGCTTCAGACAACTTTCATTTATGGGATTTTCTTCTGTCTTTAACCCACTGACTGTACTCTCCAGCATCGTGAACCCCCTCGTCTCCACCTACACCTTCGCTTCCTCTCAACCCTTGTCAGCTTCTTCTAACACCACCTTGTTTGTTCATTTCAAGTCAAACTGTTTCGCATCTAAACAGTGGAAAACCCCGTCCATTCTGCGTCGAGCTGTTAACCCCTTCAAAGTCGGGATGTGGTAACCTGGCTTGTGTCGATAAGACGAGCGTTACAGGTGTTTCTAACCACAGAGGAAAGCATGTTTCTCGCTGCACTCGCTCTGACTTCCTCTATTGCCGAAAACACACGGTAAATAAAGACAAGTACAGGGAGCTCGTCGCTAATGAACACATGAACTTCTACTACGGTGGCCCAGAAGTACAAAATTATTTTGCAAACTCTTAAACTAATTTGGAAACTGAGAAACATAATATAAACTGTGGAACCAATTTACAATTGATTGCCTAAAACATTAAAACATTTCTTGAAAACCCAGAGTTTGAGACTAAATTAGTTTCGGTAAATACATACATAATGTACATTTCTTTCAGGAAATTGTTTTTCATTTTCCGAGTTTGCAAATGTTGATGTTGTTTATTTGTTTTGTTCTTCTGGGCGGAGATGTTCAGCTCATGTCATCACGGTTTAAAGAGCAGAGAAAGAAAAGGTGCTTCACTCACCCACAAACTTCTGAGGCGTCGTGCTCTTCCTTTTGCCGACATTGCTGTGAAGTCTGTCCATGACGAGTGGACGGTCGAAGGTCCCCATGTGTCTCGGCTCTTTTGGAACGTCACCTTCAAGGACACACAAGTCTTTTAAAGGAGATATATCGAGTTTCAAATGGTGATGTATTCAGAGAAGCAGAACCAGGATTCTCGAGGCAGCTTTGAAGGTCAACAAGTTAGTGTTGAAACTACCCACCGGTATTAACAAGTCTGGAAATACAAGAAGTAAAGAAGTGGCGCCAGGAAAGACGTTCTAGGAGTTAAAGTTAAGAGTGACTTAGAGTTAAGTCAAATACTTAAAAGCTGAAAGTGAGGCTCCATAGTATTACTACATGAAGCTTTCAAGTTTTAACCTGCAAGGATTCGTAGTATTGATCTACAAGGTTCTGTGGTATTACTCCACAAGGACTTGCAGTATTACTCCATGAGGCTCCAAAGTGTTATTTATGTAAATATGATTGTGTATATATTATATAGCGCAGATTTATCTTTTATTCTATTTAGATTTTCTTTCTCGTTTTTATTTCTGGGTGTTTTTATTTCTCTTGCTGTTGTTAAACCGAATTTCCCCTCGCGGGACTAATAAAGCTTTTCTGATTCTGATTCTGAGTATTACCCTGCAAGTCTTCGTAGTTTTACTCCGCAAGGATTTGTAGTATTACTCTGCAAGTCTTCGAAGTTTTACTCCGCAAGGATTTGTAGTATTACTGTGCAAGGATTCGTAGTTTTACTCCGCAAGGATTTGTAGTATTACTGTGCAAGGATTCGTAGTTTTACTCCGCAAGGATTCATACAATTAATCTGTGAGTCTCGGAAGTATTACTCCACGAGGCTCTGTAGTTTTACTCTGCAAGGATTCATAGTATTGCTCCATTAGGCTCCATAGTTTTGCTCCACAAGCTTTGTAGTATTCATTTGCAATGCTTCGTAGTATTACTCCAGGCTCTGTAGTATTAATCTGCAAGGATTCGTAGTATTACTCTGCGAGGCTCGGTAGCATTTCTCCATGAGGCCCCACAGTATTACTCCGCGATGCTTCTTAGTATTACTCCGTGAGCCTCCGTGGTAATACTCTGCACTGCTCAGTATTTCTCTAAAAGGCTTTTTAGTTTTACTCTGCAAGACTTTGTAGTTTTAGACTGAAATTTTTGTAGTATTACTCTAAGAGGATCCGTAGTATTATTCCGTGTGGCTTCATGGTTTTACTCTTCAAGGCCTCGAGTATTCTCTGTAGTATTGCTAAAAAGGCTCTGTGGTATTAATCCGTGCGTCTTTGTACTAATAAAGAAGTGTAGTTTTAAAAGTTGGTAAAAGAAAAATGGCAAGAAACATTTCTTTCCAACTCTAGTCTTTCATGAATGATGTCAGTTACAAAGATCACTTGTGCGACTAGAAAGTATTTATGGTCTGTTAATGGACTCTGACTTCCTGCTCCTGTGATGTGTCGACAGTGGAAGTGAAAGCTCGGTGCGAAGGATCCACTCGGGTCAACTACCTGCGTAAGGGCTGGCGGTGCTGCTGGGGTCCAGACCGATGCTCTGCAGGTAACTATGGCAGCGTTCTTTGTGCTCCTCCAGCGACGCTCGCTGCTTGTAGCTTCGCCCACAGTAGTTGCACTTGTGTGGTTTGCCAACTGCAAGTGAAGGCAGTTAAAGGAAAGAATATTAGTTCCATTCCCTGATGTGCCGCGAGAGTGGGCAGCACAAAACGATATGAAAGTGCAGGTGTTTGCATCGTCGTAGAGTCAGACTTGAAGACACAGAACTGAAGAACACGATGACACACACGGAAAGATGGAATGAGTTCTTTAAGAAAAACCATATCGTAAAAAATGTCATGGAGAGTCAGAATGTATGACGTGAAGTAGAAAATATAACAAATAGATTTTCAGCTGCTGATGTATCACGATACAGTGTCTTCATTTCAACCACTAGATGTCGCTCTTTGCTTTATACTCTTTGGCTCTGATTTTACTGATTCAATGACATTCAATTCCAACTGAGAGCGACATCTAGTGGTCTATCAAAGTGAAGACACTGTATCATGAAACATCATCAGCTGCTTCATGAAGGTCAACACGTACGGTTTTGTTTTATACATGAAAACAATTCCTGGTTAACTTAAAAATGTATTCAAAATACATAAATAAATGGTTCTTAAGTCTTTCTTACACTTTATGTTGACATAAAAAAACAGAAATAAAGAGATTTTTTGCAAAAGTTTTAAAAAACAAAAACAGAAAAAAATATCACATGGTTTTAACTATTCAAACCATTTGTTCAGAATTTAGTTAAGAGTATTCAGTGAAAATTCCTGAGAAATAAAATGAACATTTTAGATTTTAATATCAATACTTCATTGTTACATATCAATTGAGCAGTTTCTTGTTCACATGTTTAATAAACACATTAAGTTCACAAGTAAGTAAGTAAGTAAATCATTTATATTTATAGCGCTTTTCCAGACCAGGGTCACAAAGCGCTTAAACAATCAAAACAATACTCAATAAAATATAAACTTAAAATGATAAGATAAAACTGAGTGTCTAGATAAAATTAAATGAAACGATATTTACCGATATTTAAACCAGTATTTCACTCATTAACATTCGTTTTCTACCAATGATTCTCTCGTCCCAGCTACCTAGGGCAACACACAGACACACACAACCAATTGACACAAACTGACTGTAAATACAGATCATTTTGATTTTTAAATCAACCTCTGTATGTTTTAGGACTGTGGGAGGAAATCGGAGTGACCGGGGTAAACCCAACAAACTCAACAACAGACTTCAAGCAGGAAGCGAACCAGCAACCTTTCTACCCACGACTCCACCAGTCGTCTGGTTCTGTCGTCACAAAGATTGAAGCGTACAAATTATTTTAACTCGATTACATTAAAAATCTTCTTCTGTTTCACTTTGAGGTTTTCTTCCTCGTCGTCGACCTCGACCTTTGGCGGGTCAGACGACACGAGGGCGAACTTCGTGGAATCATGAGTCAGTTTCGACCGACGTGAGTCAGACGACGACGGTCGTGTTGCCTTCAATGACACTCAGGAAAATGTGAGCAACAGCTGTTCCTAATATCACTGGAACTTCTTCAATGACCCACTTTCATACTGTTCGTGGGTGGCCCGGGGGCCATTTGCAGACCTCTAGCGGATTTCCCGCGGCCCTCAGTTTTTCCATTACACTACGAAAAAATAAATCTAGTATCGTTTATAGTAAAAACTGTCGTATTAGATTTGCTTTGAGTCACAATCGACTAAGAAAATGGTCTTATTTCAAGACGTAGACGACAAAAACGAGAAATTGATTGTAAACCGTTTTTTTTTTTTTAATTGTATGAGAAATGTATTAAATAAATGATTCTTGTTCTTAGACTTTTTTTTAAAATCCTTTCAATCCATGATCAACCTGTTTTGCTGAACATCTGGGTTTCGATCAGATCCCAGGCCTTTCAAAATAAAATAAAAAATCATAATTTTTCACTAATTTCCACTAGTTAACGCCCTTTTTTTGTTGTTGAGTAAACTTGACTGGAAAGAACCTCTTTTTTATTTAGTTTTTCCTTCATGTTCAGCTTCAGTCTTAGTTAAACTCTGCAGAAAACACAAAATATGGATCTTATAATCCATGTGTTTGTGTCGTTAAGACTATTGTAACAGTTTGTTTTCATGTCTAAACAAGAAGGATCGTCTCGCCTGCAGTTCATACAAAACTCTGCAGCCAGAATTCTGAGCCGCTCTAGTAGAAGAACTCACATTTCTCCTTCAAACTCTTCACTGGCTGCCAGTTTCTTTCAGGATCATTTTAAAATTCTGGTTCTTACTTTCAGATCTATTCATGGTCAGACCTTCCATCAGTGATCTGATCCAGACTTACACCCCAGCTCGGGCTCTGAGGTCTGTGGATCAGAATCTACTGATGGTTCCTGAACTTCAGGACCAGAGGAGAGAAATCCTTCCAGACTGTTGCTCCTAAGCTTTGGAACCATCTCTGTGTTTGATGATCTACTGACTCCTTCAAGAAACATCTGTGTTTGTTGATCTACTGACTCCTTCAAGAAACATCTGTGTTTGATGATCTACTGACTCCTTCAAGAAACATCTGTGTTTGATGATCTACTGACTCCTTCAAGAAACATCTGTGTTTGATGATCTACTGACTCCTTCAAGAAACATCTGTGTTTGATGATCTACTGACTCCTTCAAGAAACATCTGTGTTTGATGATCTACTGACTCCTTCAAGAAACATCTGTGTTTGATAATCTACTGACTCCTTCAAGAAACATCTGTGTTTGATGATCTACTGACTCCTTCAAGAAACATCTGTGTTTGATGATCTACTGACTCCTTCAAGAAACATCTGTGTTTGATGATCTACTGACTCCTTCAAGAAACATCTGTGTTTGATGATCTACTGACTCCTTCAAGAAACATCTGTGTTTGATGATCTACTGACTCCTTCAAGAAACATCTGTGTTTGATGATCTACTGACTCCTTCAAGAAACATCTGTGTTTGATGATCTACTGACTCCTTCAAGAAACATCTGTGTTTGATGATCTACTGACTCCATCAAGAAACATCTGTGTTTGATGATCTACTGACTCCTTCAAGAAACATCTGTGTTTGATGATCTACTGACTCCTTCAAGAAACATGTGTGTTTGATGATCTACTGACTCCTTCAAGAAACATCTGTGTTTGATGATCTACTGACTCCTTCAAGAAACATCTGTGTTTGATGATCTACTGACTCCTTCAAGAAACATCTGTGTTTGATGATCTACTGACTCCTTCAAGAAACATCTCAAGACACTTTGATTTGAGCTTTTCCTTGATTCTCTGAGACTCTTGTGTTTGTCTCGATGTTATCATTATAATTTCTATGCATTTCTAACTGTTTATTGCTTTTGATTGTTCAAGTGCTTTACAAATAACTAGCACTTACTTACAAAAGCTAACACGGCAACAATGAACAGACCAGCTAAAACCAAATCATTTTCAGACAGTTTTTACTGTCAAATGTACACTTTAATTTAATCAAAATGTAAGACTTTCGATGCTAAATTAGCAAAAATCCATTGTAGCAAAAAACCTGATAAAAAGCTACAGTTTATCTTAGTAAGTAAGTAAGTAATATTTATTTATATAGCGCTTTTCGAGACCAGGGTCACAAAGCGCTTAAACAATCAAAACAATACTCAAAAAAGTACATACTTTAAAGATCAAGATAATACTGAGAACAACACAGGAGTTCGAGAAATTCAAGGAAAAGCCTGAACAAATAGAAACGTCTTAAGATGTTTCTTAAAGGAGTCAGTAGATCATCAAGAGCAAAGAGAGAGAAGATCGTTCCAAAGCTTAGGAGCAACAGCCTGAAAAGATTTCTCTCCTCTGGTCCTGAGTCGTGTGCGTGGAACCATAAGTAGATTCTGATCCACAGACCTCAGAGCCCGAGCTGGGGTGTAAGGCTGGATCAGATCAGTGATGTAAGGAGGAGCCTGACCATACTGTCCATGTCCATACTATGTCACAATAGAAACCGATAGAAGGTTCGACACTTTTCAAGAAAACCACAAAATCAAAATAAATCAAAAAGTATTTAATAAACTGAAATCAATAACAAATTAAACAACAAATTCCAGAACTACTGAGAAGGGCTAATAATGTCAAAGATTCCATAAGATAAAGTTGAATTTAAGTTAAGTAAGATAAGAAATATTGTGTGATCGTATGATACTTATAGTGTTGGAACAGTGAACTTTAATTGTTGTGTCTTCTCTGTTGTTCACTTACAATTTGTCTTGATCTTTTAAGTATATATTTTAACTGTATATTGTTTTGTTTTTTTTAAGCGCTTTGTGACCCTGGTCTAGAAAAGCGCTCTAGAAATATGACTTACTTAATGACTAACTTACAAGTCAATAGCAAGAATCAAGACACGTTGATTTCTCGTCCAGCGGTTCATTTCTCTTCATCACTTCATGTCCTTCGTCCTCCTTCACTTCACTCTCGCCAAACTGCCGATCCGGCGCCGCCGCCCACACACACACACTGGTTATTATTTTTCATATTTAGCTCGGCGCCCACACGTGACCTCGTGCAGATGTTAGACGGGTCTCGAGAATCCACCCTTCAGCTGCTATTCTTATTCATGCAGATGCTCAGACTCGCACTCAGACTCGCTCCAGTGGTCTGGTCTGCAGCAACATGTGGAGAACGTGATTAATATTTCCATCTCGCTAAAGAGAGAAGCTTCTCCGTCCTGCGGCTTCAGGTACGAACCCTAAATACCTGAGGATCGTCAACACGTTGTTTTCAATCAGCCTCCGGCTCATTCTGTGATTCTACATTTTTAAGATAAATGCTGTTTTTTCTGTGGTTCAATAGATTCACAGGATAAATGTTGATGCTTTTAGTTTCTCGAGGAAATCCACAAGAAGGTCGCAGAGGCAGCGAAGAGGCCCGGAATCCTCAGACGCCAGAGAATCTTCCTGATCTTCCCTGAGACACAATTAAACTCATGGTAGATGTAGATGTAGATGTAGATGTAGATGTAGATGAAGATGAAGATGAAGATGAAGATGAAGATGTAGATGTAGATGTAGATGTAGATGTAGATGTAGATGTAGATGTAGATGAAGATGTAGATGAAGATGAAGATGTAGATGAAGATGTAGATGTAGATGTAGATGTAGATGTAGATGAAGATGTAGATGTAGATGTAGATGTAGATGTAGATGTAGATGTAGATGTAGATGAAGATGTAGATGTAGATGTAGATGTAGATGTAGATGAAGATGTAGATGTAGATGTAGATGTAGATGAAGATGTAGATGTAGATGTAGATGTAGATGTAGATGTAGATGTAGATGTAGATGAAGATGTAGATGTAGATGAAGATGTAGATGTAGATGTAGATGTAGATGTAGATGAAGATGAAGATGTAGATGTAGATGTAGATGTAGATGAAGATGTAGATGTAGATGTAGATGTAGATGTAGATGTAGATGTAGATGAAGATGTACATGTAGATGTAGATGTAGATGTAGATGTAGATGTAGATGTAGATGTAGATGAAGATGAAGATGAAGATGAAGATGAAGATGTAGATGTAGATGTAGATGTAGATGTAGATGTAGATGTAGATGTAGATGAAGATGTAGATGTAGATGTAGATGTAGATGTAGATGTAGATGTAGATGAAGATGTAGATGTAGATGTAGATGAAGATGTAGATGAAGATGTAGATGTAGATGTAGATGTAGATGTAGATGTAGATGAAGATGTAGATGTAGATGTAGATGAAGATGAAGATGTAGATGTAGATGTAGATGTAGATGTAGATGAAGATGTAGATGTAGATGTAGATGTAGATGTAGATGTAGATGTAGATGTAGATGAAGATGTACATGTAGATGTAGATGTAGATGTAGATGTAGATGTAGATGTAGATGTAGATGAAGATGAAGATGAAGATGAAGATGAAGATGTAGATGTAGATGTAGATGTAGATGTAGATGTAGATGTAGATGTAGATGAAGATGTAGATGTAGATGTAGATGTAGATGTAGATGTAGATGTAGATGTAGATGTAGATGAAGATGAAGATGAAGATGAAGATGTAGATGTAGATGTAGATGTAGATGTAGATGTAGATGAAGATGTAGATGTAGATGTAGATGTAGATGTAGATGTAGATGTAGATGAAGATGTAGATGAAGATATAGATATAGATATAGATATAGATATGGATATAGATTTATATAAATATATATATCTACAATGAGGTTTATGATACATATGTACAAATAAATATAGATATAGATATAGATATAGATATAGATTTATATAAATATATATATCTACAATGAGGTTTATGATAGATATGTACAAATATATATAGATATATAGATATATAGATATAGATATAGATATAGATTTAGATATAGATGTGGATGTGGATGTAGATGTTGATTTATAGAAAGAGATATATCTATATATTTTTTACATATATATATATATATATATATATATATATATATATATATATATATACAGAAAACTGAATTTTACATATTTATATATACAGTATATATAAATATGTAAAATTAATTTTTTTTGTAAAGATATATATTTATCTTTTTATTTATTTATATAAATGTATCTATATCTATAGATATAGATATATTTATATATCTACATATATATAGAGAGAGAGATATTTATATATCTATATATAGAGAGAGATATCTATATCTATATCGATCTAAATGTATATACTATGTAAAACTCAGTTTTGTGTGAAGGTAGAAAAACGACGTCATATAGTGTATATAATGATAAATACTACGATACAAGTACATAACATCGACAACATGACCAGCAACAGCGACAATAGTCTCTGACCTTGAATTCCCTTTGAAACATTGAAAGATACAGAAGCCGACGAGAACAAATCCTCCATTTTGAAGCACTGAGCTGAGAGACAGTAATACATGAAGCCATAAGAGGCTCGTTACGTTTAAATAAAACACAGAATACTTTGATAAAATGACGAAGCCTTTGATCGTCAGTGACGTTGTTGCTGCTCAGATCTATCGTCCTTTGATAGAATCAATCAACATCTTCAGAGTACTTTATGACCATTGATTTCTCTTCAACGTGTTATTTGAGTACTTTTTTATAGTAAAAACTTCTGTCTAAATAGTTTTCAATCGTTACCTGATGAGAAAAGAACATTTTTCAAGATATTTTAAGACAAAATTAGACACAAAAAAAAAATAAAAAAATCTTCCAATAGTTTAAAGAAAAAAGATTTATTTTCCTTATTTTAGATGTTAAACTCATTTTTAACAAGAACTTCAGGCATGTTTTTAATCCTTCTTTTTAAATATATATACTGTATTCTTTAAATACTTGTCAGACATTCTTCAGGCATGTTTTTTTAATCCTTTTTTTTATATATATTCTGAATTCTATAAATCAGATGAATGTAAATAACCTTTTAGACAAATGAGAAAAATAACTTAAATACTTTTTTACTTGAAATACAAAATAAACCTAGAGCTTGGATTCAAATGTATCAAAACACATTGTTATTTATTCAGAGAACGTTAAATAAACACATATTAAAATTGTACAAATCAAGATGTTCTCAGTGTCACTGAGCTTTTTGTGTTCGTAAATGTGTTTCAAGAGTTTTTAAAATGTGTTTCAAGAGTTTTTAAAATGTGTTTCAAGAGTTTTTAAAATGTGTTTCAAGAGTTTTTAAAATGTGTTTCATGAGTTTTTATAATGTATTTCAAGAGTTTTTAAAATGTGTTTCATGAGTTTTTAAAATGTGTTTCATGAGTTTTTAAAATGTATTTCAAGAGTTCGTAAATGTGTTTCAATAGTTTGTAAATGTGTTTCAAGAGTTAGTAAATGTGTTTTAAGAGTTTTTAAAATGTGTTTCAAGAGTTTTGAAAATGTGTTTCAAGAGTTTTGAAAATGTATTTCAAGAGTTTGTAAATGTGTTTCAATAGTTTGTAAATGTGTTTCAAGAGTTAGTAAATGTGTTTCAAGAGTTTTTAAAATGTATTTCAAGAGTTCGTAAATGTGTTTCAATAGTTCGTAAATGTGTTTCAAGAGTTCGTAAATGTGTTTCAATAGTTAGTAAATGTGTTTCAAGAGTTTTTAAAATGTATTTCAAGAGTTTTTAAAATGTGTTTCAAGAGTTTTTAAAATGTGTTTCAAGAGTTCGTAAATGTGTTTCAATAGTTTGTAAATGTGTTTCAAGAGTTCGTAAATGTGTTTCAAGAGTTTTTAAAATGTGTTTCAAGAGTTCGTAAATGTGTTTCAAGAGTTTGTAAATGTGTTTCAAGAGTTAGTAAATGTGTTTCAAGAGTTAGTAAATGTGTTTCAAGAGTTAGTAAATGTGTTTCAAGAGTTCGTAAATGTGTTTCAAGAGTTTTGAAAATGTATTTCAAGAGTTTTGAAAATGTATTTCAAGAGTTTGTAAATGTGTTTCAAGAGTTAGTAAATGTGTTTCAAGAGTTAGTAAATGTGTTTCAAGAGTTTTTAAAATGTATTTCAAGAGTTCGTAAATGTGTTTCAATAGTTTGTAAATGTGTTTCAAGAGTTCGTAAATGTGTTTCAAGAGTTTTTAAAATGTGTTTCAAGAGTTCGTAAATGTGTTTCAATAGTTAGTAAATGTGTTTCAAGAGTTTTTAAAATGTATTTCAAGAGTTTTTAAAATGTGTTTCAAGAGTTTTTAAAATGTGTTTCAAGAGTTTTTAAAATGTGTTTCAAGAGTTTGTAAATGTGTTTCAAGAGTTCGTAAATGTGTTTCAAGAGTTTGTAAATGTGTTTCAAGAGTTAGTAAATGTGTTTCAAGAGTTAGTAAATGTGTTTCAAGAGTTAGTAAATGTGTTTCAAGAGTTCGTAAATGTGTTTCAAGAGTTTTGAAAATGTATTTCAAGAGTTTTGAAAATGTATTTCAAGAGTTTGTAAATGTGTTTCAAGAGTTAGTAAATGTGTTTCAAGAGTTAGTAAATGTGTTTCAAGAGTTTTTAAAATGTATTTCAAGAGTTCGTAAATGTGTTTCAATAGTTTGTAAATGTGTTTCAAGAGTTCGTAAATGTGTTTCAAGAGTTTTTAAAATGTGTTTCAAGAGTTAGTAAATGTGTTTCAAGAGTTAGTAAATGTGTTTCAAGAGTTCGTAAATGTGTTTCAAGAGTTAGTAAATGTGTTTCAAGAGTTAGTAAATGTGTTTCAAGAGTTAGTAAATGTGTTTCAAGAGTTTGTAAATGTGTTTCAAGAGTTAGTAAATGTGTTTCAAGAGTTAGTAAATGTGTTTCAAGAGTTAGTAAATGTGTTTCAAGAGTTTGTAAATGTGTCTTCAAAGCTAGTTTTTAAACTCTTTAAACTTAAATAGTTTCTCGTGTCTGTTGGTTGAAGATAAAGAAGCTTTTATTTTGAAGTTCTTAATGTCGCTCCATGAAATGTGTCCCTCGTGGATCAGAGTTTCAAGAGTCGTGTGAAACACCGAAGTCACCTGGTCAGGAGCGAGAAGAACGGCGAGTGAATCCTTCTCACCTGCATGAGTGCGTAAGTGACCCGTCAGAGCGTCGCGGCGGCGACAGGCGTAGCTGCAGAACGGACACTTGAAGGGTTTCTCTCCGGTGTGAAGCTTGATGTGTCGCAGCAGGTTTCCTTTCTGAGTGAAGGAGACGCCGCACTCGTTACACTGGAACGGTCGCTCGCCTGAGGAAGAGCAGTCGCGGGTCAACCACTGATGATACGTCCGTTGTTTATACATTTGTTTTAAAACAGTGTAAATGTGTTACAGAAATGTAAAAAATGTTGGTTTTTTTAAGTTAATAAATGTGTTTTGGAGTTTGAAAATATGTTTTATAGTTTGTAATGTGTGTTAAGAGTTAGTGAATGTGTTTCGTAAGTTAGTAAATGTGTTTCAAAAATTTGTAAATGTGTTATATGATTTTGTAAATGTGTTTCATGAGTTAGTAAATGTGTTTAAAGAGTTTGTGTTTAATGAGTTTGTAAATGTGTTTTAAGAGATTGTAAATGTGTTTCAAGAGTTAGTTAATGTGTTTCAAGAGTTTGTAAATGTGTTTCATGAGTTAGTAAATGTGTTTCATGAGTTTGTAAATGTGTTTCATGAGTTCGTAATTGTGTTACATGAGTTCGTAATTGTGTTTCATGATTAAGTACATGTGTTTCAAGATTTAGAAAATGTGTTTCAAGATTTAGAAAATGTGTTTCAAGAGTTTGTAAATGTCTTTCAAGAGTTTGTAAATTAGTTTCAAGAGTTTGTAAATGTGTTTCAAGAGTTTGTAAATGAGTTTCAAGAGTTTGTAAATGTGTTTCAAGAGTTTGTAAATGTGTTTCAATAGTTTGTAAATGAATTTCAAGAGTTTGTAAATGTGTTTCAAGAGTTTGTAAATGAGTTTCAATAGTTTGTAAATGAGTTTCAATAGTTTGTAAATGAGTTTCAATAGTTTGTAAATGTGTTTCAAGAGTTTGTAAATGAGTTTCAATAGTTTGTAAATGAGTTTCAAGAGTTTGTAAATGTGTTTCAAGAGTTTGTAAATGAGTTTCAATAGTTTGTAAATGAGTTTCATGAGTTTGTAAATGTGTTTCATGAGTTTGTAAATGAGTTTCAAGAGTTAGTAAATGTGTTTCATGAGTTTGTAAATGTGTTTCATGAGTTTGTAAATGAGTTCCAATAGTTTGTAAATGAGTTTCAATAGTTTGTAAATGTGTTTCAAGAGTTTGTAAATGAGTTTCAATAGTTTGTAAATGAGTTTCAAGAGTTTGTAAATGTGTTTCAATAGTTTGTAAATGAGTTTCAATAGTTTGTAAATGTGTTTCAAGAGTTTGTAAATGAGTTTCAATAGTTTGTAAATGAGTTTCAAGAGTTTGTAAATGTGTTTCAAGAGTTTGTAAATGAGTTTCAATAGTTTGTAAATGAGTTTCATGAGTTTGTAAATGTGTTTCACGAGTTTGTAAATGTGTTTCAAAAGTTAGTAAATGTGTTTCATGAGTTTGTAAATGTGTTTCATGAGTTTGTAAATGAGTTTCATGAGTTAGTAAATGTGTTTCATGAGTTTGTAAATGTGTTTCAAGAGTTTGTAAATGAGTTTCATGAGTTAGTAAATGTGTTTCATGAGTTTGTAAATGTGTTTCACGAGTTTGTAAATGAGTTTCACGAGTTTGTAAATGTGTTTCACGAGTTTGTAAATGTGTTTCACGAGTTGTTGTCACTCTTTATAGATACATTTTTAGTTCAAACGCAGAGACTTTGTTCTTCAGACGTATAATTAACTGTTATTACATGAATCATGATATCAGTCGTCGGCGGAAGAAAAGATCGAGAAGGAAGTGATTTTCCTGCCAAATCTTGTGGAAAACGAGCTCCAGCGACAGACCTGGACGTCCTGCTGCTGTCGGTTTGAAACTGGTTGCGGGAGATTCCAGGGATATTTTTTCTGATAATAATTGTGAGCTTTTGTCTCTCAAAGACACGAAACAATATCCACACCCAGCGTCGGGGAAGAAGCTTTGACTCACTTTCTGGAGAAACCAAAGCGACTTTGTCAGGAATGTCGTCTGGATCGTGAAAAGTTTTTTTTAGCATTGGGTTGAAAAAATGATGAAATGTCAGGATATTAAAAGATAAAAACTTGATTTGCTTTTAAACTTTAAAAAATATCGTCCAATAGAAGAAAAAGAATTCATGTTACTTTTGAGATTTTTAAAACTATAAACAAGTAGTTCAGGTGTCGAGTTTATAGGCACTAGTTGTGTAGTTATAACTAGGGAATGTAAAATACACAACTTTTTTTTAGATTTTACAAATTAAAAGCCTTTGATAAGATCAAAGGAAAACATCACAAAGCAATTGTTAAATAATAATTAAAAAAAATGAGATTAAGGAGGTTTTATTTTGAAGTTCACTCCATTAATGTGGCCCTCATGGATCAATGCTTGGACCCCTCTGGTTTGAAGTGTTGCACTTTAAACACAAACACCAAAGGCTTCAAATGTGTTTTTTTTCCAATTAAATTTTCGCTACTTATTAAATAATAATAGAACTTCGGGAACATCTTCTTTTGTCTTTTTTTTAAGTAACTATATATATTGTATTCTTTAAATTCTAGTCAGATCAATGTAACTAATCATTTATACAAATAAGATGAATTACTTCATTGAATTCTACCTAAAATACAAGATCAATTATTTCTTAGATTTAAATTCATAACACATCATGTTATTTATTCAGAATATGTAGAATAAACTATTCTTAAATTGTACTAATAAAGATTTTTAATTGTAGCATAAAGCAAAAGATCAAAGGAGATAACATCAATTTCTGGTTGAAGCTATAGAAGCTTTTATTTTGAAGTCCGTCAAATGTGGCCCTCCTGGATCAAAGTTTAGTTGTAGTTTTAAAATGTTTAAAACACAAACAACAAAGTCATCTAATGTTTCTTTTTAAGTCAAACCTTTTTCTGAAAGAGTTTTAAATGTAACCCAAAGCTTTTTTGTGACCAGATCAAAGGACTTCACATCACAAAGTTAATAAGTGTTGATGCCATTTTTTCACTTATGTTTGTCTTGTCTGTCTGGTCGGAGATAAAGAAGCTTTTATTTTGAAGTTCAAAAACGTGGCCCTCCTGGATTAAAGTCTGAAAACCTCTTTAAAGTAACGAGAGTTTCAAGAATGGGAAGTGAACCCAGTATCTGTTCAAGTGCGTACGAGACAAATGATGTGCATTTTTACCGTTGGGTTGTCGACCTGCTGCGTCGTTGTTCGCGCTGTTGCCTGATTGGTTGTCTTGTCCGTCACCTGGACTCATGGATTTGACCTCCTCCCTGCCGGTCTGGTCAAGACCCGGACTCCTGGTGCTGGACTCCTCGCCGGTCTCCTCCTCTTGCTTGATGGTGAGTTCTTGAGTGGAGATCAGAAGGAAACCACCGATGAATTCAACGTTTTTGTTTTTTTAAAACTGGTGATTTTGTCTGAGTTTAATAAACAGGACCTGTTTGTAAATGTGTTTCAAGAGTTCATAAATGTGATTCATGAGTTGGTGTTTCATGATTTTGTTTTTCATGAGTTTGTAAATGTGTTTCATGAGTTTGTGTTTCATGATTTTTTAAATGTGTTTCATGAGTTTGTGTTTCATGAGTTTGTAAATGTGTTTCATGAGTTTGTGTTTCATGAGTTTGTTAATGTGTTTCACAAGTTCATAAATGTGTTTCAAGAGTCTGCGTTTCATGAGTTTGTAAATGTGTTTCATGAGTTTGTGTTTCATGAGTTTGTAAATGTGATTCAGGAGTTAGTAAATGTGTTTCATGAGTTTGTATTTCATGAGTTTGTAAATGTGTTTCATGAGTTAGTAAATGTGTTTCAAGAGTCTGTGTTTCATGAGTTTGTAAATGTGTTTCATGAGTTTGTGTTTCATGAGTTTGTAAATGTGATTCAGGAGTTAGTAAATGTGTTTCAAGAGTCTGTGTTTCATGAGTTTGTTAATGTGTTTCACAAGTTCATAAATGTGTTTCAAGAGTCTGTGTTTCATGAGTTTGTAAATGTGTTTCATGAGTTTGTGTTTCATGAGTTTGTAAATGTGATTCAGGAGTTAGTAAATGTGTTTCATGAGTTTGTGTTTCATGAGTTTGTTAATGTGTTTCACAAGTTCATAAATGTGTTTCAAGAGTCTGTGTTTCATGAGTTTGTAAATGTGTTTCATGAGTTTGTGTTTCATGAGTTTGTAAATGTGATTCAGGAGTTAGTAAATGTGTTTCAAGAGTCTGTGTTTCATGAGTTTGTTAATGTGTTTCACAAGTTCATAAATGTGTTTCAAGAGTCTGTGTTTCATGAGTTTGTAAATGTGTTTCATGAGTTTGTGTTTCATGAGTTTGTAAATGTGATTCAGGAGTTAGTAAATGTGTTTCATGAGTTTGTATTTCATGAGTTTGTAAATGTGTTTCATGAGTTTGTGTTTCATGAGTTAGTAAATGTGTTTCATGAGTTTGTATTTCATGAGTTAGTAAATGTGTTTCAAGAGTCTGTGTTTCATGAGTTTGTAAATGTGTTTCATGAGTTTGTGTTTCATGAGTTTGTAAATGTGATTCAGGAGTTAGTAAATGTGTTTCATGAGTTTGTGTTTCATGAGTTTGATCATGTGTTTCATGAGTTTGTAAATGTGTTTCATGAGTTTGTAAATGTGTTTCATGAGTTTGTAAATGTGTTTCATGAGTTTGTGTTTCATGAGTTTGATCATGTGTTTCATGAGTTTGTAAATGTGTTTCATGAGTTTGATCATGTGTTTCATGAGTTTGTAAATGTGTTTCATGAGTTTGTGTTTCATGAGTTTGTTAATGTGTTTCATGAGTTTGATCATGTGTTTCATGAGTTTGTAAATGTGTCTGGAGGAGTTTAAAAAACAGGCTCCGAGGTCTAGGGTTGGTCTGCAGGTAACATTGTTGCACGAGGTCGGGATGGACTGACACTTTGACAACAAGAAGATGGAGGGAATGAAAACAGGCTGGTCTGGTTCCTGTTCAGTCTCGGGAGAAGGGAGTGTCGCAGGTCGTGCAGATTAAATCTCCTGAGAAGCTGTGGGAGAACGACTGGAGGTTTGAAGACTCACTTCTTTGAAAGACTTTTAGAAACAAGAGTGTGAGCAACATGGCTGCAGATTTAAACAGAGTTTAAGCTTAAGCTTCGTCACGTGAACGACCAGGAAGTGGATTTTATCTTGAAATTTTCGGTAAATCTTAAAGTAAAAGAAAAAACATGAAAAAGATTCACATCCGTGTTTGAAATTCATTGAAAAAAAATGAACTTGTTAATGTTATTATAAACCTTTTGTTTGTGACCCTGGTCTAGAAAGATCTTTACAAATGACTATTAATTATTTACTTACTTACTTAATGTTTCTGAAAGTCTTTGTTTGAATCAAATTAACTCAAAGTTAAATACATTTATTTCAATTAACTGTGTTAAAATACATGGAATTAAGAAGATTTTATCAAGTTTTTTCAGGATTTATAAATGTTTCATCTTCACTTGTATGGCTTCTACTCGCTGCCGCGTACACACCAGTGACAAACAGAACCAGGACCACCTTTTAAATCCTGGCTCAAGATCAGGTCCATGAAATAAATGAACTTTCAAATGTGTTCGTGTCATAAAACTCTTTGTTAATCCCATGAGATCTGGTCCGAGAACTTTTCAAACCGGACACAATTCTTCAATTAATCATGACTTGATTTGTTCGGACGAAATCATGTGAGCTTTTGGAGGAGGTATGCTTCATCACAGTGCTTTTTCAACACTGCAGAAACTGTTTCCTTCAACTGAGAAAAATCTCTAAATTTAGGAACATGTTGTCACAACATGATCTGGATCTTATAATCCATGTGTTTGAATCTTCTCGTCTGGACTATTGTAACAGTTTGTTTTCATGTCTTAACAAGAAGGATGTGTCTCGCCTGCAGTTGATACAAAACTCTGCAGCGAGAATTCTGAGCTGCTCTAGTAGAAGAACTCACATTTCTCCTTCAAACTCTTCACTGGCTGCCAGTTGATGATCTACTGACTCCTTCAAGAAACATCTGTGTTTGATGATCTACTGACTCCTTCAAGAAACATCTGTGTTTGATGATCTACTGACTCCTTCAAGAAACATCTGTGTTTGATGATCTACTGACTCCTTCAAGAAACATCTGTGTTTGATGATCTACTGACTCCTTCAAGAAACATCTGTGTTTGATGATCTACTGACTCCTTCAAGAAACATCTGTGTTTGATGATCTACTGACTCCTTCAAGAAACATCTGTGTTTGATGATCTACTGACTCCTTCAAGAAACATCTGTGTTTGATGATCTACTGACTCCTTCAAGAAACATCTGTGTTTGATGATCTACTGACTCCTTCAAGAAACATCTGTGTTTGATGATCTACTGACTCCTTCAAGAAACATCTGTGTTTGATGATCTACTGACTCCTTCAAGAAACATCTGTGTTTGATGATCTACTGACTCCTTCAAGAAACATCTGTGTTTGATGATCTACTGACTCCTTCAAGAAACATCTGTGTTTGATGATCTACTGACTCCTTCAAGAAACATCTTAAGACACTTTTATTTGAGCTTTTCCTTGATTCTCTGAAACTCCTGTGTTTCTCTCTGTGTTATCTTGATCTTTTAAGTATATATTTTATTTAGTATTGTTTTGATTGTTTAAGCGCTTTGTGACCCTGGTCTAGAAAAGCGCTCCATAAATACAAATGAATTACTTACTTACTTTTCTAGATATAGTTTGGCAATTGTTCTGGGCGAACAAAAACATTTTATCTAGTGTCTCAAGACTTTAAACTCATTGGCTCGACCCGATGTTTTGTCCATTAAATTAATGTTGATATGTTGACACAGCCGTGTTTAAGATAAGATAAGGAACAGATTATGGACGTCAACAATTATACAAAGACTCTAAACATCGGTAAAAACAGACAGTCACGGTGACACAAATGTGTTCAGTCCAGGATCAAGGGTTTGTCATCCAGTGTGAGTGAGTTTGACATCCGTGATGTAAGAGTCTGTGAGTGATGGAGCGAGTGCTAAAGGAGGGGTACAGGGGGGAACAAAGGTCTAAATATGGAACAAAAACCTGGATATTCTGCCGCATTCCAGAGAATGAAAGACATTCCTGGATTGAGATTAAAGCGACACTTCTGTACAAACGCATCTTTTTTTTAAGGTCATTCGGTCTGTTTCCACAGACGCCGAGAGTTCTGAGAAAAATTGAATACCCGCACTGTGATTGAGTCTTGTCTTTGACAGCTGTATCCTGGCAACAAGGCAGACCTGAACACGCCGCCGCTCCTCGAATCATTACATCCGTCTCCGAGGCAGACGCCGATGGTGAGCTGAGGACACGGATGTTCACGTGAGGTCCAGCTCAGCGTGGACATGATGCCACACTCAGGGGTTTTTGAAGCTCGTAGGGGAGTCCAACATTTGGGGGCCAACGTCTTTGAGCAGTCAAGGTCACGAATAGAATCTCTATTTACCAACCAATCGTAAATGAGTGTGAAGGTAATACTTTCTTTTAAAATAGTTTCAACCGTTTCATTCCCTGTATAATTGTTGACATCATCTCTGTCCCTTATCTTATCTTAAACACAGACATCTTTAGAACCAAACATATGAAACTGAACTTTCATCTAAGTCCAGTCCACCATCTTGAGGGCCACATTGAAGACTCAGTGGGTCAGTTTGACCCGTGTGTGTTATAATATACACATTTTAGTGCCGATCGTTGAAGTATAATTTAATTTAAAACAAAAAAGTGTTGGAGACACTTATAGTGACAGTTAAAAATAAACAAATATTTTTCTTATTCCATCCTCACTACAACATTTGCCACTGAGGAGAATTATAAAAATCTGTATTTTTTATTTTTATTTTTCAAAAATAGCACACAATTCACCAAATGATCTTTAAAGTTTCAACTAATGTGTTGATTTAAGTGTATCTTGAGTTGATGTTGGAACCTATTTTGTACTCATTTCAAATCAAGAATTTCAATTTAACTTTTATTTGTAGGTTGATGTTTTTTAAGCTAACTTGAATGGTTCATAAATATAATCATGAACTTAAAAGGTATGAAATCTGTATTATCGACAAGTTTATTTAAAAATACCAATAATATCTCTACTAATGCAACACTTCTTCACCTTCACTGCATCTTCTTCTACATCAACTGCATCCACTGATCAGATCAAAGTCGTACTACTAGAGTGAAAAACTTTCACTTGTGTAAATATTACATACCTCTGCCAAGGAGGTCATGTGTTTAGTGTGTCAGTCTATTTGCCAAAATTACTTAAGAATAGCTTAACAATTCCGATGGCATTTTTTGGGGGGAATTATTAACAACAGGAACATAGTTCCATCTGGATTCACAAAGAGATTAAAGGATTAATCACTTAACGGCGTCTAACTTCTACTTAAAACAGATTCATTTAAATCACTTAAATAAATCCATTTGTACAAGAATACTACTCACATACTGTCATTGGTGGACTAGTGGTTAAGACGAGTATTTTAGCTAAAAGTAAAAAATCATCAAAACTCTTTTATTGATTTAATTTCTGATGAGCTCCTTGGAGGAGGTATGAGATCTCAAAGTGCATCTGTAGTTAGTTCAGACCACCTGGACTCACATAATATCTCCAATGACTTCAACAGAATTTATTATCATTTTATTCTGATTTTACAGGACAAACTTGATTCTAAGGTAAATATTTCAACATTTTTTTAAAGGTCAACCTTGAGTTCTACAGAGGTCATGGACCGACGGCACGAGTGTCGCTCTCACCAATCGGGGAATCCGGACCCGAGAACTTCTGTCCATTAGGCGACGACATGTCCGCTGGCATCCTCGACTGTTCCTTAACCGGAGAGCATCGTCCGTTACCTAGGAGACAAGTAAGTAAGTAAGTAAGTAAGTAGTAAGTAATATTTATTTATATAGCGCTTTTCCAGACCAGGGTCACAAAGCGCTTAGAAAATCAAAACAATACTCATAAAAGTATATACTTTAAAGATCAAGATAATACTGAGAACAATACAGGAGTTCGAGAAATTCAAGGAAAAGCCTGAACAAATAGAAACGTCTTAAGATGTTTCTTAAAGGAGTCAGTAGATCATCAAGAGCAAAGAGAGAGAAGATTGTTCCAAAGCTTAGGAGCAACAGCCTGAAAAGATTTCTCTCCTCTGGTCCTGAACCGTGTGCGTGGAACCATAAGTAGATTCTGATCCACAGACCTCAGAGCCCGAGCTGGGGTGTAAGGCTGGATCAGATCAGTGATGTAAGGAGGAGCCTGACCATGAATAGATCTGAAAGTTAGAACCAGAATTTTAAAATGATCCTGAAAGAAACTGGAAGCCAGTGAAGAGTTTGAAGGAGAAATGTGAGTTCTTCTACTAGAGCGGCTCAGAATTCTGGCTGCAGAGTTTTGAATCAACTGCAGGAGAGACACATCCTTCTTGTTAAGACATGAAAACAAACTGTTACAATAGTCCAGACGAGAAGAAACAAACACATGGATTATAAGATCCAGATCATGTTCCGACAACATTTTCCTAAGTTTAGAGATTTTTCTCAGTTGAAGGAAACAGTTTCTGGTCAGTTTTCTTCAGTGTTGAACAAGAGACATGTCTTTATCAAATACAACACCCAGGTTTCTCAGGCTCGACAAGGACGACTCGTTGAATATACGACACATTCTTGTTGAGTGTTAAACACTCGTTTAAAGTAAACCGATCGTCGCCACCTTCAAAACCTCGGATGCAAAAAAAAACAGCCGCTCATGCGCCCGAGAGATCATAATGTCCAGCAAAAGTGGATCGGGTTGCAACCTCTCAGCGGTCGGCACAGAAGCCGGGCCATGGATAGCCCTGAGTCCACTCAGAGGGAGAGCACGCCGGCCCCTGATCCCCTTACAACCCCCGCCTCACCGGGGTCAGCCCACAATGCAGTGGCAACAGGCGAACGAACACCCCTGCTGACCCAGGTGTCACGTCCCCCCCGGGGGGAAGACGTGGCCGAGAAACTCTCCGAAAGAGATTAATGACTGAAGAAGATCCACCTCGGTCCAATTTGTCCAGACGTAATCTATCAGACACAAATCTGTGTCGGGTCTGCGCCGGCGTCTCATTGTGGCCCCGGGCCTGAGTGGCACCTGCTGGGAGATGCTGTCCATGACACAATCCCTGGGCCGCGGGTTCGGGTTGCAGGCTTTTGGGTTGGATAAAATCTCAGGTGACCGGCCTTGGCTGTCCCTCGGCCACGCTGTCCTGGAGACGGGACTGGCCCAGATTTCCTCTCGCAAGGATTTTCCGTTACTCGAGCAGACGCCGGACACGGTGACGGGAACTTGAATACTTGTCAAGCGTGTTTTCTGAATCCAGAAGGACACGCGTCTGGAACGACTACTTTAAAACTATACCCACTGCATTAGGAAATACAATAGAGACTCAGCATTTTGTTTAGAACTTCTGAGAACATGAATCCAAGTTGCGACCAAAGAATGTCATTAGAATGACTTCTTTGATGCGCGACGAAAAACTTCCGCTTTGAAAAGACTCACAACTAAAATGTGGCTGTGAATCGTTGTATTTAAAATCAAGCTTGAAAGAAAATTAAATACACAGTGAGAGTAAGAGTAAGTCTGACCATGAATAGATCTGAAAGTAAGAACCAGAATTTTAAAATGATCCTGAAAGAAACTGGCAGCCAGTGAAGAGATTTAGGGAGAAATGTAAGTTCTTCTACTAGAGCGGCTCAGAATTCTGGCTGCAGAGTTTAGTATGAACATGCTTTTTTTTTAGGGATTTTTAAAATTTGGCTTATTTTATTTTCCAGATTTTCCAGATAGAGAATGGTAAGTTTGTTTGTGTTATTGTTGTATTTAATCTTTTATTGTATTTAATCTTTGTATTTTCTATCTATTGTAATTGTTGTATTTAATCTTTTATTGTATTTAATCTTTGTATTTTCTATCTATTGTAATTGTTGAATTTAATCTTTTATTGTATTTAATCTTTGTATTTTCTATCCAGTGTAGTTGTTGAATTTAATAAATATATTTTTTTAATCTTTGTATTTTCTATCTATTGTAATTGTTGAATTTAATCTTTTATTGTATTTAATCTTTGTATTTTCTATCTATTGTAATTGTTGAAATTAATCTTTTATTGTATTTAATCTTTGTATTTTCTATCTATTGTAATTGTTGTATTTAATCTTTTATTGTATTTAATCTTTGTATTTTCTATCTATTGTAATTGTTGAATTTAATCTTTTATTGTATTTAATCTTTGTATTTTCTATCCAGTGTAGTTGTTGAATTGAATCTTTTATTGTATTTAATCTTTGTATTTTCTATCTATTGTAATTGTTGAAATTAATCTTTTATTGTATTTAATCTTTGTATTTTCTATCTATTGTAATTGTTGAATTTAATCTTTTATTGTATTTAATCTTTGTATTTTCTATCTATTGTAATTGTTGTATTTAATCTTTTATTGTATTTAATCTTTGTATTTTCTATCTATTGTAATTGTTGAAACTAATCTTTTATTGTATTTAATCTTTGTATTTTCTATCTATTGTAATTGTTGTATTTAATATTTTATTGTATTTAATCTTTGTATTTTCTATCTATTGTAATTGTTGTATTTAATCTTTTATTGTATTTAATCATTGTATTTTCTATCTATTGTAATTGTTGTATTTAATCTTTTATTGTATTTAATCTTTGTATGTTCTATCTATTGTAATTGTTGAAATTAATCTTTTATTGTATTTAATCTTTGTATTTTCTATCTATTGTAATTTTTGTATTTAATCTTTTATTGTATTTAATCTTTGTATTTTCTATCTATTGTAATTGTTGTATTTAATCTTTGTATTTTCTATCTATTGTAATTGTTGTATTTAATCTTTTATTGTATTTAATCTTTGTATTTTCTATCTATTGTAATTGTTGTATTTAATCTTTTATTGTATTTAATCTTTGTATTTTCTATCTATTGTAATTGTTGTATTTAATCTTTGTATTTTCTATCTATTGTAATTGTTCAATTTAATCTTTTATTGTATTTAATCTTTGTATTTTCTATCCAGTGTAATTGTAACACATCTCTGGTCGGGATCAAAACAACCTCCATGAACTTCTCTGTGGACTAAGATGTTTTTTTTTCTCTTTGGCCTTATTCGTCCACAAAGGACAAAAAGGCAGCGTTAACTACTTCCTTATTTCAACATCGTGGTTAAGCTAGTTTTCTTCACATCAGACTAAATAATATATCAAATATCAACCAAGTTAACAGCCTTTAAAAGTCACAAATGCTCCAAACATTTCTGTCCTTATTTTAGCTCTTTATTTACTTCTTCGTCATTTTTCAAAATCGGTCAGATTCCCGTCATCGCCTTTTAAGTCAATCCAAAGATCTTAAAGGGACAACAACATGTTTAAAAATAAATCCTCGGGCAAAGCAGGTTACTACAGATAGTGTGTATATATATATATATATATATATAAAACGTATTATTTTCCATTATGAATGTGAAAAACAATAGTTCAATTGGTCAAGAAAGAGTTTTCGATGGAAAACTTGTTCAAAATGATTCAGAAAAGATCATACATGTTCTTGTTAGTGAACCTTTGACAGGCTGTGTGAAGCATTTTAACACTAAACCCTGAATCACAAGAAAGAATGAAATATATTATCATCAACAACGTGTTAACTCGTGCTTCACTGTGAGATAGATTTCATTTTCATTGTTAGAATCAAATAACAATTAGAAAATCACATTAATGTTCTTCTAAAGAAAACATCTGCTTGATCTTCATAATTTAAAACCACAAAGTATTTACCTTTCGCAGTAAATAGATACTGAGATAACTTCCATTACGATTAAGAAAAAATGCTAAGCATTAGCCTAGCATCCGTATAGATCGGAAAGGTATATCTAATCTATACAGATGCTAGGCTAATGTAACGTTTAGCATTTTCTTACTAATAATGAATCTGTATTTTAGTGAATAAAACATAGAAAAATCCAAGAACTGTGTCATGAATTTAGCTTTTCAGATGAAATAATTTAAAATAAAAATGATTATTAAATCAAATAAGTAAAATATGTTATTCTTGCTTTGATATATTTGACAAATATCATTCTAAATGTAATTTATCGAGGATTACATTAAATAAAAAAGGCAATATTTACAGTTTTGAATGGAGACGTACCCTGGAGCGACGAGCTGTTGTGAAGAGAGTGAGGAAGACGTTCCAATGTTCCATGAACACTTCACACCTTTATGACACGTCTTCCTTTACTTTCTTCTCAAGGCTCGTCCCAAAGAATCGTCCGAGACTTTAAAGGAACCATCGCATAGAAGACGTCGACGACTCAGCGTTTTTAAAAATCCAATGGATTCCAAGATCTCGTTGGCGAATAAGATTTCTTGGTTGAAACCGTGTTCTTGTTGTGTTCGGATGCTTAAGAGTAAACAAGATGACAGTTGTTTTTAAAAATCTGTCGGCTCATATTCAAGCTTCAGTTCCAGACATTCTTTTTTTTGCCGACGCGACCTTGTTAGCGAGCTAGCTCCGGATGCACATTATTACAAATCCATGCTGCAAAATAAGATTTAGAGACAAAGAGCCCGGCGTCCTTCTCTGGCAGTGAAAACTGTCAAAAATATATCCAGTTTCAATCATTTTCATTCGTTTACAGGTTGATATTTTTGTGTAAAACTTCACTTTAATGGGCATTAAATGGTCAAGAGTCACAGACTTATGTTACTTCAGGGAAAATACAATATTTTGTAAAAGACAAAACACCTTCCAGGCAGTAAAAATCCATAAATATATTAATTATGTTTTCTATTAATTATTATATTTTTCCACAACAAGATCAGTCGTAAAAGAAAAAACTGCATGAGTTGACGACCAAGAAATCCAAAGATACATGTATGTTCAACTCAAAACATGGAGGCGTTTGTTAGATTTTATTCCTAAAACTCTTCCTCTTACATTAGATTAGATTAGATTAGATAAGACTGATTTTATTGATCCCTCTGTTGATCTCTTTCGGCAAATTATCGGGACATGTTATTTTTCTTTGATCTATGTTCTTTATTTTAAGACTCAGATTGTTTCATCTTGTTCTTTCTCTTTATTTCTCTTTGTTCTTATTTTATTTTTATGAATCATGGCTATATTGCTGTGTCTTATTGGAAAAAAACTTTTTTAATCAATAAAGTTCTGACCTAAATTCGTTTTTCAGTTCACAGCAGACGATAGTTTCATAAAAAAAAGAACAAAGGTCAGATAAAAGAACAAAGTGCAAGGGATGACAAAGTGCAAATATAAAGAACGGATCAAAGAATGTTGTTTTTTTACAATAAATGAGGGAAAAACCCTCTTATTTGGATCTTATTTTAGGAAGTAAGCGGTGAAACTTTCATGGATCGTAAGCGACGCGTCACACGGCGACTGACGGCTGCAGAACCTGCCGAGTCGAGCCGAGAGCGAAGGGTCAGAAGACTTTCAGGTCCGACCGCTTCCGACTGGAGCTCCACCATCACACGTCACTCGAGGAACCTTGTTGCAGGTCAACCTTTCAAGAGGAAAACATAAAGTGGTGTTTTCTGGATACTCTGGGATCAGGTTTTTCCTGTCCAACCTTCACACACTGGTTCCTCACCGACACACACACACTCTGCGCAGACACACACCCACGCATGTGGGTTATTTATGAGGGCGACCGCGACCACTCTTGTTGGTGACAAATGAACAACACAATCCACGATCAAATGACAAATGATTTCCACGTCGGTCCAGTTAGAAATCAGTCATGTTTACGGATGTTTTTTCTATCAGGACTTTTTTAAAGAAGGGTTTCAGTTACAGTCGAACACAAAGAGACTCGACAACACGCACAGGAGTCAGCAACACAACTATTGTGTGGTTGCTCAGCACTCGTTGTTGTCCAGTTCAATACAAAAGAGAAGAATCGCTAAAAACTAGCTTAGCATATTAGCACAGTATATTTAGCAACACAATGATTTTTGTGTTTGAAAACCTCTGTGGTTTGTGTTTTTAAGAGTTTTTTCTTCTTTACTTTTTAGTACGAGTTGAGCCGTGAAGATACTCTGGAGCGACACGTTGTGACTTGCTGGACGTTCACGACAGTTACAACAATCACTCGAACTTAGTGTAAACACAACTTTTCTCTTACCATTCAAAACTGTACATGAGGATAAACGTTGTGATAACAGCAGCTACATTACTTAGAAATACATTTAAAATGTTTCAAATACTTGCATTTATCCATAGTATAATTATTATTATGTCAAATATAGTTAAAATAACAAATAAATACACATTTGTGTCAGAGTTGTGGGTTTTTGCTGCATTATACTACGATCATTTGTTCTTGTTAATTATATATATATATATATGATCATCAATATTCCAAGTTGCTGATGGTTTTCGGCAGTTTTTCCAACTTGAACATACGTCGAGTGTGTGGGTGTTTAGACAAACAAAACATCTACATTTCCATGTTGGCTGCATCCATGACCTGTCAATCATATCCCGGAATATTTGGGCAATCACTTCCTGAGGGGGCGAAACATGCCTTCCAAGTACGACGACGATGGGAATATAAATGAATACATATTGAAAGATACAGGGTTGGCAGTGAGTATAAGAAGTGTAATTATTCTATGATGGAGCTGTACTTTTAATGTCAATTATATACATTATATTTTAATAAAATTCATGAAATAACTATAGGAATCACATATGAATGTGAAAAAAAATTATGTTGAATGTTAAGAAAAGACCGTTTATGACGAATTAAATAAATGTATAAATACTAAAGTACTTTAAGTACAAGATGAAGTGTGATTATATCATGATAGAAATGTACTTTTAATGTAAAATAATGATTTGTATATACTTTTTATGTAAATGTAGATCATAGATTAACAATAGGAAATACTAATGAACTTAACGTTAAATCATTTCATTTAAAAACATTTTTTTAATGACAGAAAATGATGTAAAAAATACAAAAAATAAATACTGAGGTTTAAATTATTAGTAGTTTAAGTAGAAGACTTGGTGTATTTATGCCATGAAAGAGCTATTACTGTAGTGGAAAACATTGAATTATATTCATTACTAAATCAATATAGATCATAATAGAAAGTATAGGAAATTCATACGAATTCGATACAAAATTAATTATTTTTTCAAAGCCTTTGAATGAAAAGATTATAATAAGAAAAATAAATGAATATAGAAAGAAAAATACATTATTGGTAGTTTAACACAAATTGTAAATATGACAAAGCTGTAGTTTTTGTGTAAAATAATTAATTTTAGATACATTTTATGTGAATAACTATGAGAACTACATAGTTCATTAAAAATATTTTTATAAATGAAGGTTAAAAAAAAGTAACATTATCAAGTTTACAGTATGAATATGAAATGAGTAGTATTAGTTTTATTTTATTTTATTATACATATAAAAACACTTTTAAAATGATATATATATATATTTTGAATGACAAGAAAAGAAGGTTGAAAAAGTGAATTAAGCCAAAGAACAATTTTATAATTTAAATTATAACCAAACTGTTATTGAGAATTAATCAGGAATAATGTAAGTATTATAAAATATAAAGTCTGTCTCTTTCTAACCCAAACTAACCTTTAACTATCACTAACATGGTCAGTCAAGCCTCAACCACAGACCGAGACTCAGACGTCCTGAAGTTCTTCACCCGCCGACAGGTTCTGAACGAGCTTCAGGGTCAGTGGGTTCGGCGAGGAAGGATGAAGACGTGCGTCTGAAACGAAGCTGCAGAAGCAGCAGAAGCTGCGTATCCAGTGTCTGCCTCTTGCGAGAGGATGTAGCTCATGCATCTTTTAGGCGTGGACAGGAAAAGGTCGCTTTTTGAGGGGGATCCCTGCAGCTCTGGCCTCTGTGGCCGCCAAACGGGGGTCAAAGAGGATCTTAGACCCCATCGATAGTCACGTCTGACCATATATATCTGGTTAAATACACGTTTAATATTCAGGATTGAAGCGACTTCATGGAAGTTAACACCGTTTATTATCGATCGATCATCTCGGACCTGATCGATCGAGAAGTTCTCGAAAAAGGTTTTTAACTTCTTGAATCAAACGATCGTCGTCGCTCGAGTCAGAAACTTGACGTTGGATGTGGTGAGATCTTCGTGAAGAGAAAGAGAAGCGAGGACTTACTGGAGCTGGAGCTGTTGGAAGCTTCCATCACGGAGGACGTTCAGAGCTGTTGTGGCAGAAACAGAAAATAAAGCATCAATTCAAAGTTTCAGGTGATTTTTTTTACAAACAATTTTGATTATTGTTACACAAATAACATGATAAATGGTGTTAATTATTTAATAAATTAAACTGAAATATTTTACAAGTATAAACTGTATATGTATGTATTTTATAAGTATTTTTACAAGTATAAACTGTATATGTATGTATTTTATAAGTATTTCAATAATAGTAAAATAACAATGTTTTAATGTATTTATTTTTAACTAAAGGTTACATTTTGGTGAAACTTTTACAATCAGAAAAATACACAAAAGGATAAAGTAGTACAACTAGAACATGTATTGATTAATACAAGTCGTTTCAAGTATTGATTTCATACCAATAGTTAATACACACACGAGTCACATTAACAGTCATTTTAAAACAATGTTAAAGTTTAATTTATAAGCATTTAAATCCACATTGTGTTGTATTATATTATATTACATTAGAAGGTATTTTACCAGGAGAATACTCACACCTGTACACAATGTATCAACTGTATCCACCGTGTGACATTTACAAAAATAATATATATACATATATATATATAAAAATATATGTTTATATATATAGAGAGATATATGATCAATTAAAGTGACGTCAATTAAATATTAAATACAAAGTTTTAATCCAGTTTTAATATCACATTTTTACACAACATGTCAATTAGCATGATTTTCTATTCACTACTTTACATTAATATTAATAAACATTTCATTGAAATCCCATTAAAAACAAGTTACCTTCACGAGTCTTCCCTGAGCGAAGATGACAGATGGAGGTCCTGGTGTTGTTTCCTCCTCCCTGGCAGGAAAAACACAAATATTTTCAGTGTTTTTTTGTGTGTGTTTCCTTCAATTCATAAAAGGTCTAGTGGGTTGAAAATAAATAAATAAAAAAACACAGCAGTGACGCATTTCAGAGACGCATGGGAAAGTTTGGAGGAGTTAAGGAGGCGCATCTTCTTCTTCTTCTTCTTCTTCTTCTTCTGCGCCACAACATCTGCTCCAGAAAAAGAAGCGTGAGATGTTGACTTACTTGGGTCCTAGACGAGGGACATGTTGCCTTCACGAGCTGCGCCTGCGTTCACAGGAACCTCCAGGAGCCTCAACAAGTTTGGCGAAGGAAAGAAAGCGAGGGATGATCGAACTGGATCCACCGGTTCCTGAGGAATTAGCCATAGCGACGACAGGGAGCAGCCAGACTTTTTTTTTTTCTTCTCTTCTGCGCCTGAGTCTGTGTCACTCCTGCTGAACAAAGATCTGATGCTCAGAGATGCTCACTCAAGGTCGGACCGTGAACGCGTCACGAGCGCCGGCTTTTTTTTTTTGTTCATCGTGACATTTTTCTGCTCCGGAGATGAAATGATGTTTTTCAACAGGTGATCCGATCCCCCGCGTGCGTGCGCGTGCGTGCGTGCGCGTGCGTCAGTCTCACCTGAGCGCGAGCCCGCGCCGACTTCACGCTCGTGCCGGCGCGTGAGCTCTTGGACCTGAAGGCTCCTCCGTGACTTCCTCCATCATCTCCTCCTCCATCTCCTCCTCCATCTTTCCTGCACCTCCTCCTCCATCTTTCCTGCACCTCCTCCTCCATATTTTCCTGAATCTCCTCCTCCATCTCCTCCTCCATCTTTCCTGCACCTCCTCCTCCATCTTTCCTGCACCTCCTCCTCCATCTTTTCCTGCACCTCCTCCTCCATCTTTTCCTGCATCTCCTCCTCCATCTTTTCCTGCATCTCCTCCTCCATCATCTCCTCCATCATCTCCTCCTCCATCATCTCCTCCATCATCTCCTCCTCCATCATCTCCTCCACCATCTCCTCCATCTTTCCTGCACCTCCTCCTCCATCATCTCCTCCTCCATCTTCTCCTGCATCTTTCCTGCATCTCCTCCATCATCTCCTCCTCCTTCTCCTCCATCATCTCCTCCTCCATCTCCACCTCCATCTTTCCTGCACCTCCTCCTCCATATTTTCCTGCATCTCCTCCTCCATCTTTCCTGCACCTCCTCCTCCATCTTTTCCTGCATCTCCTCCTCCATCTTTTCCTGCATCTCCTCCTCCATCATCTCCTCCATCATCTCCTCCATCATCTCCTCCATCTCCTCCTCCATCATCTCCTCCATCTTTCCTGCACCTCCTCCTCCATCATCCCCTCCTCCATCATCTCCTCCTCCATCATCTCCTCCATCTTTCCTGCACCTCCTCCTCCATCATCTCCTCCTCCATCTTCTCCTGCATCTTTCCTGCATCTCCTCCATCATCTCCTCCTCCATCATCTCCTCCTCCATCATCTCCTCCATCATCTCCTCCTCCATCATCTCCTCCATCATCTCCTCCATCATCTCCTGCTGCACCAGCGTCACTCTGATAGTCTGACGCCGAACCCGAGGAGGACGATTGGGTTTCAAAAAAAGGGCCTCGTTATGTGGAGCGAGTGCGTCCAGGCACAGCAACAAGTGCGTCCAGGCACAGCAACAAGTGCGTCCAGGCTCAGCAACAAGTGCGTCCAGGCACAGCAACAAGTGCGTCCAGGCACAGCAACAAGTGCGTCCAGGCACAGCAACAAGTGCGTCCAGGCTCAGCAACAAGTGCGTCCAGGCACAGCAACAAGTGCGTCCAGGCTCAGCAACAAGTGCGTCCAGGCTCAGCAACAAGTGCGTCCAGGCTCAGCAACAAGTGCGTCCAGGCTCAGCAACAAGTGCGTCCAGGCTCAGCAACAAGTGCGTCCAGGCTCAGCAACAAGTGCGTCCAGGCACAGCAACAAGTGCGGGAAACACAGTGAAATTAAACACTTGTTGCTCTTTTGGTCCAATTATTCACAGTCCTGGAGCCTCTGAAGAGTATTTTAAAGAGTATTTTCTTTACCAAAATGATTTGAAATATATTATTATTTACATTTATATACATTACATTACATTTATATTTATATTTATATATATATTTATATATACATGAAGTGTTCTAGTTGTACTACTTTAGAGTTTTGTGTATTTCTTTATTTTAAAAGTTTCACTCAAATGTAACCCTTGATTAAAAATACATATATATATATATATATATATATATATATATATATATACATACATACATACATACATACATACATACATACATACATACATATATATATATATCTCAAGGGTTACATTTGAGTGAAACTTTTAAAATAAGAAAAATACCCAAAAAGTAGTACAACTAGAACATGTATTGATTAATACAAGTTGTTGTAATATTATATTACATTAGAAAGTATTTTACCCTGAGAATACTCACACCTGTACACAATGTACCAACTGTATCCACCGTTTAACATTAAAAAAAAAAAAATATATATATATATATATATATATAAAATATAAATATATGTTTATATATATACAGATATATATAGAGACATATGATCAATTAAATATCATTAAATACAAAGTTTTAATCCAGTTTTAACAAACACATGGACATTTCTAAACAACATGTGAATTAAATTATTATAATTCTTTTTTTTTTCTTAATTATTAAAAATGAATTGATAGTAGTTTTTTTTTACCGACGCTGTGTCTTTTAATTGATACCAAAGAGAGAAGATGACGGACTAACCCAGGAGCCAAGGTCTCAAGTAAGACAGATCCAGAATCATTTATTTATTTATCATTTAAATATCTTGTCTTTTTTAATTGTAATATTTTAGCACCATAACACGATATCGACATTGAAACGGTGAAGATCAAGTCATTAAAACAAAAAAAATGTAAATTATAAATAAAGCTAATTATAAATTGAAGTCAAATATGAAAGTTGTGAGTTAATATTGTGCTTTCGTTCAATCTGAGGTGGAATCTATCGCCTGATACGCTTAAATAACAACTTAATAAAACATTATAACGTAACATCATTTATATAAATATAAATAACACTACTTAAGATAATAGTATATAACACTATATCTATCACGCAGGAGCCAAGGTCTCAAGCCAGCCACATATGCACATCATTTATAACTTCATTAAGTTTCTTTTTACGATTGATTTGCTCATTTTTGTGTTTTAAGCTTTAAATTAAAACCCTTGTTTTTTTATTCAATTTTAGTTTCTTTTTTACAGAGTAAATGATACATTTAAGGCAAAAATGAAACATTTATCTGAGATGAAATGTTTGGCCAAAGAATATCAACTGAGTGCATCTAAAATATGAATAAACATGAATATTACTACAATATAAAATATGATAGTACTAATATTACATTGAGGACATTTATGTGAGATATACAAATAATATATATATTTAAAAGTAGATACATTATGTCTCAGAAGAGATGGTTTGTTCATTACTGGTCATTTCCTTTATGAAGAATCACATCATATGTATTTAAACACAAACATTTTCCTTTGTTTCAAATCGTTGCATTATTTCCTTTGATATATGTTCTTTATATTTGCACTTTGTTCCTTTCTTTGCCCTTTGTTCTTGTTCTTGTTTTTATGAAAGTCGCTGTAATTAACTGGAAACACAATTTCCTGAAGACTTTATTATCCAGAAAGAATCTTTCTATATTGAAAATGAAAATATGAAGAAATATTTGTTATGTTTTATGTTGTTTTTCTTCCTTTTTTGCCATTTTGTTCGATTATTAAATCCTGTAAAAGTTGTTTTTGTCGTCAACTCTTCGGTAAAGTCTCAGAAAAACCAACCACACGACGAAGACGTTAACGTTTCCATTGAAATGAACGTCCAGTTGTTCACGAACCTCTGCAACTGAACCACAAAAACTCTGAAAGAAAAGTTTCCGGACGAAGAAAAAACTTGATGTTCATCGTAAATCTCGCCGGAAACGAAGGAGCCTCGAGCTCGACGTCAACTTCCACCACGTTAACGAACAATAACATTATCTCAGTTCTGGAAAAAGCAGTTGATTTATATTCAGAACGACTTCGCAGACTCGCGGCGATCGATGATTGGCTATGAAGGCTCGGCTAATGTATGGATCGTGAAGAGAGTCTGATGAACTCGTGTAAACTTATGCAAGTATTGATCGCTGCAGGAATGATCAGGTCAACACTCGCGCGGATCAATGAATCAGGCCAGCGCTGCTCGCAGCGTAATCGTCATTCTAGTTATTTCTTATTGTATATTCACGATATTCTTCATTGATTGTTTCCTAAAGTGTTTTCTGGGGGTCCTTACTTTTTCAGTCTGACCTTCTGGAAGTTTTCACCAACAAATGCATACAAAATAAAAGAGTTAAATACAATCAAATGTATAATAAAACATGGAGGGAATCAGTTGCAGGAAACTTTTTAATAGTAATTATTAAAGATAAATTAAATCATTGGATTTTTAATAACATCAAAAACCACAATGGAATACAATTTATAAATCGAATAAAAACAAAATAAAATAAAATAATAATTTAAAAAAAATAATAATAAAATAATAATAAAATAATAATAATAATAATAATAATAATAATAATAATAATAATAATAATAATAATAATAATAATAAAAATAAAATAAGACATAATAATAATAAATTAATTAAATTAAATTAAATTAAATTAAAATAAATAAAAAAATAAAAAAAATAAAAATAATAAAAAAATAAAAAAATAAAAAATAATAATAAAATAAAAATAAACATAATAATAAAAATAATAATAAAAATGAAAATAAAAATAAAAATAAAAATGAAAATAAAAATGAAAATAAAAATAAAAATAAAAATAAAAATAAAAATAAAAATAAAAATAAATATAAATATAAATATAAATAAATAAAAAATAATAAAATAAACACAAAAATAAAAATAAAAATAAAAATAAAAATAAAAATAAAAATAAAAATAAAAATAAAAATAAAAATAAAAATAAAAATAAAAATAAAAATAGTAGGTCTTGTCAGACGTCAACGAACCAAAAATACTTTTAGGGTTTGAACATATTTCTCTCTCTATGTCTAGTTAATGTTTAAAACCTGTGTTTTCACCGGTGCAAGAAAGTTAACTCTAGTTATTATCTTTCATACTGTAGCGACATCTGCCGGTAGGTGTTTGAACAACACGATGAATCACTTCCATCACAGACCAGGAGATGGCGGTGTTGTATTTAAACTACCAAGTTTTAAGAGCCACTAGTTTCAATGAACAGATTTAAATTGATTTTAATTCACATTATTTCTAACTTCTATCAGTCGTTCGTTATTTTATTCATAAAGTTCAAGCTCCAGCCAAAGACATTTGAAAAATAGAAAAGCATGAAAGAAGAATATTAGTGAAAATAAGTCAAACAAACGTGTACTCATGTAAATACCGATCTTTGGCGCCATCTTTCGGTTCATTTGTGTAAATTGTGGCAGAAAAATAGTTTGTCTTGAGGATTATTTTTGAGGAAATCTATTAAAATAATGACGTTCGTTTTTCTGAAGGAAATGTTTTCGTTTTATTTAATACATTTTTTTCAGCATATTTTTTTCTTTTAATGGAACAAACAATACACACACATACAAGAAACACACATACAGGACACACACACACATACAAGACACACACACATACAAGAAACACACATACAGGACACACACACACAAACAATACACACACATACAAGAAACACACATACAGGACACACACAAACAAACAATACACACACATACAAGAAACACACATACAGGACACACACACACAAACAATACACACATATACAAGAAACACACATACAGGACACACACACACAAACAATACACACACATACAAGAAATACACATACAGGACACACACACACAAACAATACACACACATACAAGAAACACACATACAGGACACAAACACACAAACAATACACACACATACAAGAAACAGACATACAGGACACACACACACAAACAATACACACACATACAAGAAACACACATACAGGACACACACACACAAACAATACACACACATACAAGAAACACACATACAGGACACACACACACATACAAGACACACACACATGCAAGACACAGACAAACAAGACACACACAAATGCAACACACACACACACACACATGCAACACACGCACAAACAAGACACACACACATGCAAGACACACACACAAGACACACACATACGGATCAATAAAGTTTTACCTTACCTTACCTTACACACATACATACAAGACAAACAGACATGCAAGACACACACACACATGCAAGACACACACACAAGACATACAAACATGCAAGACACACACACATACAAACATGCAAGACACACACACAAGACACAAACACATGCAAGACACACGCACATGCAACACACACACATACAAGACACACACACATGCAAGACACACACACAAGACACACACACATGCAAGACACACACACACACAAGACACACACACATACAAGACACACACACACATGCAAGACACACACACAAGACACACATACAAGACACACACACACACACACGTGCAAGACACACACACAAGACACACATACATACAACACACACACACACACATGCAAGACACACACACAAGACACACATACATACAAGACACACACACACACACACATGCAAGACACACATACAAGACACACACACACATGCAACACACACAAACAAGAAACACATACATACAAGACACACACACACACATGCAAGACACACAAAAGACACACACACATACAACACACACACACACATGCAAGACACACACACACATACAAGACACACACACACACACACGTGCAAGACAAACACACAAGACACACACATACGGATCAATAAAGTTTTACCTTACCTTACCTTACACACATACATACAAGACACACAGACATGCAAGACACACACACACATGCAAGACACACACACACATACAAGACACACACACACACACACGTGCAAGACAAACACACAAGACACACACATACGGATCAATAAAGTTTTACCTTACCTTACCTTACACACATACATACAAGACACACAGACATGCAAGACACACACACACATGCAAGACACACACACAAGACATACAAACATGCAAGACACACACACACATGCTAGACACACACACAAGACATACAAACATGCAAGACACACACACACATGCTAGACACACACACAAGACATACAAACATGCAAGACACACACACATACACACGTGCAAGACACACACACAAGACACACATACATACAACACACACACACACACATGCAAGACACACACACAAGACACACATACATACAAGACACACACACACACACACATGCAAGACACACATACAAGACACACACACACATGCAACACACACAAACAAGAAACACATACATACAAGACACACATGCACACATGCAAGACACACAAAAGACACACACACATACAACACACACACACACATGCAAGACACACACACACATACAAGACACACACACACACACACGTGCAAGACAAACACACAAGACACACACATACGGATCAATAAAGTTTTACCTTACCTTACCTTACACACATACATACAAGACACACAGACATGCAAGACACACACACACATGCAAGACACACACACAAGACATACAAACATGCAAGACACACACACACATGCTAGACACACACACAAGACATACAAACATGCAAGACACACACACACATGCTAGACACACACACAAGACATACAAACATGCAAGACACACACACACATGCTAGACACACACACAAGACGTACAAACATGCAAGACACACACACATACACACATGCAAGACACACACACAAGACACAAACACATGCAAGACACACACACACACACATGCAACACACACACATGCAAGACACACACACAAGACACACACACATGCAAGACACACACACACACAAGACACACACACATACAAGACACACACACACACATGCAAGACACACACACAAGACACACATACATACAAGACACACACACATGCAACACACACAAACAAGAAACACATACATACAAGACACACACACACACATGCAAGACACACACACACACAAGACACACACACATACAACACACACACACACATGCAAGACACACACACACATACAAGACACACACACACACACACGTGCAAGACAAACACACAAGACACACATACTGTACATACAAGACACACACACACACACACACATGCAAGACACACATACATACAAGACACACACACACACACACACAAGACACACACACACATGCAAGACACACACACAAGAAACACATACATACAAGACACACACACACAAGACACACACACACAAGACACACATACATACAAGACACACACACACACAAGACACACACACATGCAAGACACACACATACAAGACACAGAAACAAAAATATATATATATACAATTATCTTGTGTAGTGTTAAAAAAGGCCTTGAGTTTGGATTAAAAAAAACAACTTTAAAAACAATTTAAAAAGCAGGTTTATTTTGTATTATTTACCGACTGTAGCAAATGAAAGACAACAGATATTATATACTTTTTTTTCCAGTTTTCAAGTAAAAGTTTTGTCAAATATCCTCCGTTATTAACCCATCAATTAATTCAACTTGTTTTATAAACTCGTTCAAAGTTCCGTGTTCTCTTGATCGTCCAGCAGAGGGCACTAGTGTTCCTTGTGACACATTAAAGCGTCTAAGAAAGATCTTCAGCTTCCGGTCGCATCATCTTGAGAATAAAAAAAAGCAACAATGGAGACATTTTGTTGAGAATAAGATGCAACATGTTGAGTTTTATTTAGAAAAAAATGATAGAAAAAGAAAAACGTCAAATGTCTGATTATAAAACCTTTATTTCAGCTTCATATACTTTCTTAAAGCAGCTCAAAGTTAAGACTTGTTTTTAAGTTGTAAAAATAACATATTTCTGTCTCTGAATCCTTCGCTGTCAAACATTTAGCAGATGCTGCTGCTTCTGTGACTCTGGTTTCCTCCCATCGTCCGTAGAAGATTCTCAGATGTCATAGTGTAGCTTATGAGTGAGTGTTTGACTCTCACCCTGGGTAGCTGGGAGGGACTCGAACCCTTCATGGTGTTGTTTTAGTGAGTATATCCTGAACACAAGTGTGCGACTGTTGTGTAGCTCATCAACCATGTGGATGTTTCAAACACAAACACCATCAAAAGTTACACAAAAACATATCTAATTCATCTTCAACTCTTGACTAGAAGCTAAAGAAGCGACGCACAATGATGACATCACACCTACAGTCATATTCCAGGCGTGTTGATTGAAGGAAGTTAAGTTGCTGCAGGCGACGCATGAATAGATGTGAGACTCACACAAGCAAGACACACACAAGCAAGACACACACAAGCAAGACACACACAAGCAAGACACACACAAGCAAGACACACACAAGCGAGACACACACAAGCAAGACACACACAAGCAAGACACACACAAGCAAGACACACATGAACAAGACACACATAAGCAAGACACACACAAACAAGACACACATAAGCAAGACACACACAAGCAAGACACACACAAGCAAGACACACACAAGCAAGACACACATAAGCAAGACACACAGAAGCAAGACACACACATGCAAGACACAATCAAGCAAGACACACAAAAGCAATACACACACATGCAAGACACACACAATCAAGACACACACAAGCAAGACACACACAAGCAAGACACACATAAGCAAGACACACAGAAGCAAGACACACACATGCAAGACACAATCAAGCAAGACACACAAAAGCAATACACACACATGCAAGACACACACAATCAAGACACACACAATCAAGACACACACAATCAAGACACACACATGCAAGACACACACAAGTAAGACACAATCAAGCAAGACACACACATGCAAGACACACACAATCAAGACACACACAATAAAGACACACACAATCAAGACACACACATGCAAGACACACACAATCAAGACACACACAACCAAGACTCACACAATCAAGACATACACAATCAAGACTCACACAATGAAGACACACAAATGCAAGACACACAATCAAGACACACACATGCAAGACACACAATCAAGAAACACACACATGCAAGACTCACACAAGCAAGACACACATACAAGACTCACACAAGCAAGACTCACACAAGCAAGACACACACAATCAAGACTCACACAATCAAGACACACACATGCAAGACACACATACATGACACACACATGCAAGACACACACATGCAAGACACACGTACAAGACACACACATGCAAGAGACACACAAATGCAAGACACACACAAGCAAGACACACACACTCAAGACCAAGACATGCAAGAAACACACAATCAAGACCAACACATGCAAACACACACATGCAAGACACACACATGCAAGACACACACAATCAGGACACACACAAGCAAGACACACACAAGCAAGACACACACGAACAAGACACACACAAGCAAGACACACACAAGCAAGACACACACGAACAAGACACACATAAGCAGGACACACACAAGCAAGACACACACAAGCAAGACACACACATGCAAGACACACACAAGCAAGACACACACAAGCAAGACACACACGAACAAGACACACATAAGCAAGACACACACAAGCAAGACACACACACAAGCAAGACACACACAAGCAAGACACACATAAGCAAGACACACAGAAGCAAGACACACACATGCAAGACACAATCAAGCAAGACACACAAAAGCAATACACACACATGCAAGACACACACAATCAAGACACACACAATCAAGACACACACAATCAAGACACACACATGCAAGACACACACAAGTAAGACACAATCAAGCAAGACACACAGAAGCAAGACACACACATGCAAGACACACACAATCAAGACACACACAATAAAGACACACACAATCAAGACACACACATGCAAGACACACACAATCAAGACACACACAACCAAGACTCACACAATCAAGACATACACAATCAAGACTCACACAATGAAGACACACAAATGCAAGACACACAATCAAGACACACACATGCAAGACACACAATCAAGAAACACACACATGCAAGACTCACACAAGCAAGACACACATACAAGACTCACACAAGCAAGACTCACACAAGCAAGACACACACAATCAAGACTCACACAATCAAGACACACACATGCAAGACACACATACATGACACACACATGCAAGACACACACATGCAAGACACACGTACAAGACACACACATGCAAGAGACACACAAATGCAAGACACACACAAGCAAGACACACACACTCAAGACCAAGACATGCAAGAAACACACAATCAAGACCAACACATGCAAACACACACATGCAAGACACACACATGCAAGACACACACAATCAGGACACACACAAGCAAGACACACACAATCAAGACACACACATGCAAGACACACACATGCAAGACACACACAATCAAGACACACACATGCAAGACACACTCTCTTACAAGACACACACATGCAAGAAACACACAATCAAGACCAACACATGCAAGACACACACAAGCAAGACACACAAATGCAAGACACACAAGCAAGACACACACAAGCAATACACACACATGCAAGACACACAGAAGCAAGACACACACATGCAAGACACACACAATCAAGACACACACAATAAAGACACACACAATCAAGACACACACATGTAAGACACACACAAGTAAGACCCTCACAAGCAAGAAACATACAAGCAAGACACACACAATCAAGACTAACACAATCAAGACTCACACATGCAAGACACACACAATCAAGACATACACAATCAAGACTCACACAATGAACACACACAAATGCAAGACACACAATCAAGAAACACACACATGCAAGACACACATAATCAAGACTCACACAATCAAGACACACACATGCAAGACACACATAATCAAGACTCACACAATCAAGACACACACATGCAAGACACACATAATCAAGACTCACACAATCAAGACACACACATGCAAGACACACATAATCAAGACTCACACAATCAAGACACACACATGCAAGAAACACACACATGTAAGACTCACACAAGCAAGACACACACATACAAGACACATACATGCAAGACACACACAAGCAAGACACACACAATCAAGACTCACACAATCAAGACTCACACATGCAAGACACACACAATCAAGACATACACAATCAAGACTCCCACAATGAAGACACACACATGCAAGACACACGTACAAGACACACACATGCAAGAGACACACAAATGCAAGACACACACACAAGCAAGACACACAAAATCAAGACACACACACGCAAGACACACACAATCAAGACACACACATGCAAGACTCACACAATCAAGACACACACATGCAAGACACACACAAACAAGACACACGTACAAGACACACACATGCAAGAGACACACAATCAAGACACACACATGCAAGACACACAACTCTCTTTATTTCAACTTGCTTTGATAAGTGTTATTATAATGTTACGTTTCTCTGACACTAGAGGGAGCCAGAATCCATCTGTTCAATCTTACATATTAGTGCTTTAATCCTGAAGCGTCAACATATGACATAGACGTGTCCTCGACCTCCTTGTCCTCCACCTCCTTGTCCTCGACTTCCTTGTCCTCGACCTCCTTGTCCTCCACCTCCTTGTCCTCGACTTCCTTGTCCTCGACCTCCTTGTCCTCCACCTCCTTGTCCTCGACCTCCTTGTCCTCCACCTCCTTGTCCTCGACCTCCTTGTCCTCCACCTCCTTGTCCTCGACCTCCTTGTCCTCCACCTCCTTGTCCTCGACCTACTTGTCCTCGACCTCCTTGTCCTCGACCTCCTTGTCCTCCACCTCCTTGTCCTCCACCTCCTTGTCCTCCACCTCCTTGTCCTCGACCTCCTTGTCCTCGACCTCCTTGTCCTCCACCTCCTTGTCCTCGACCTCCTTGTCCTCGACCTCCTTGTCCTCGACCTCCTTGTCCTCGACCTCCTTGTCCTCCACCTCCTTGTCCTCCACCTCCTTGTCCTCGACCTCCTTGTCCTCGACCTCCTTGTCCTCGACCTCCTTGTCCTCCACCTCCTTGTCCTCGACCTCCTTGTCCTCGACCTCCTTGTCCTCGACCTCCTTGTCCTCGACCTCCTTGTCCTCGACCTCCTTGTCCTCCACCTCCTTGTCCTCGACCTCCTTGTCCTCCACCTCCTTGTCCTCCACCTCCTTGTCCTCGACCTCCTTGTCCTCCACCTCCTTGTCCTCCACCTCCTTGTCCTCGACCTCCTTGTCCTCGACTTCCTTGTCCTCGACCTCCTTGTCCTCGACCTCCTTGTCCTCCACCTCCTTGTCCTCAACCTCCTTGTCCTCCACCTCCTTGTCCTCCACCTCCTTGTCCTCGACCTCCTTGTCCTCGACCTCCTTGTCCTCCACCTCCTTGTCCTCGACCTCCTTGTCCTCGACCTCCTTGTCTTCGACCTCCTTCTCCTCGACCTCCTTGTCCTCGACCTCCTTGTCCTCCACCTCCTTGTCCTCCACCTCCTTGTCCTCGACCTCCTTGTCCTCCAACTCCTTGTCCTCCACCTCCTTGTCCTCCACCTCCTTGTCCTCGACCTCCTTGTCCCCCACCTCCTTGTCCTCCACCTCCTTGTCCTACACCTCCTTGTCCTCCACCTCCTTGCCCTCGACCTCCTTGTCCTCGACCTCCTTGTCCTCGACCTCCTTGTCCTCCACCTCCTTGTCCTCGACCTCCTTGTCCTCGACCTCCTTGTCCTCCACCTCCTTGTCCTCCACCTCCTTGTCCTCGACCTCCTTGTCCTCGACCTCCTTGTCCTCCACCTCCTTGTCCTCGACCTCCTTGTCCTCCACCTCCTTGTCCTCGACCTCCTTGTCCTCCACCTCCTTGTCCTCGACCTCCTTGTCCTCGACCTCCTTGTCCTCCACCTCCTTGTCCTCGACCTCCTTGTCCTCGACCTCCTTGTCCTCGACCTCCTTGTCCTCGACCTCCTTGTCCTCCACCTCCTTGTCCTCGACTTCCTTGTCCTCGACCTCCTTGTCCTCCACCTCCTTGTCCTCGACCTCCTTGTCCTCCACCTCCTTGTCCTCGACCTCCTTGTCCTCCACCTCCTTGTCCTCGACCTCCTTGTCCTCCACCTCCTTGTCCTCGACCTACTTGTCCTCGACCTCCTTGTCCTCGACCTCCTTGTCCTCCACCTCCTTGTCCTCCACCTCCTTGTCCTCCACCTCCTTGTCCTCGACCTCCTTGTCCTCGACCTCCTTGTCCTCCACCTCCTTGTCCTCGACCTCCTTGTCCTCGACCTCCTTGTCCTCGACCTCCTTGTCCTCGACCTCCTTGTCCTCCACCTCCTTGTCCTCCACCTCCTTGTCCTCGACCTCCTTGTCCTCGACCTCCTTGTCCTCGACCTCCTTGTCCTCCACCTCCTTGTCCTCGACCTCCTTGTCCTCGACCTCCTTGTCCTCGACCTCCTTGTCCTCGACCTCCTTGTCCTCGACCTCCTTGTCCTCCACCTCCTTGTCCTCGACCTCCTTGTCCTCCACCTCCTTGTCCTCCACCTCCTTGTCCTCGACCTCCTTGTCCTCCACCTCCTTGTCCTCCACCTCCTTGTCCTCGACCTCCTTGTCCTCGACTTCCTTGTCCTCGACCTCCTTGTCCTCGACCTCCTTGTCCTCCACCTCCTTGTCCTCAACCTCCTTGTCCTCCACCTCCTTGTCCTCCACCTCCTTGTCCTCGACCTCCTTGTCCTCGACCTCCTTGTCCTCCACCTCCTTGTCCTCGACCTCCTTGTCCTCGACCTCCTTGTCTTCGACCTCCTTCTCCTCGACCTCCTTGTCCTCGACCTCCTTGTCCTCCACCTCCTTGTCCTCCACCTCCTTGTCCTCGACCTCCTTGTCCTCCAACTCCTTGTCCTCCACCTCCTTGTCCTCCACCTCCTTGTCCTCGACCTCCTTGTCCCCCACCTCCTTGTCCTCCACCTCCTTGTCCTACACCTCCTTGTCCTCCACCTCCTTGCCCTCGACCTCCTTGTCCTCGACCTCCTTGTCCTCGACCTCCTTGTCCTCCACCTCCTTGTCCTCGACCTCCTTGTCCTCGACCTCCTTGTCCTCCACCTCCTTGTCCTCCACCTCCTTGTCCTCGACCTCCTTGTCCTCGACCTCCTTGTCCTCCACCTCCTTGTCCTCGACCTCCTTGTCCTCCACCTCCTTGTCCTCGACCTCCTTGTCCTCCACCTCCTTGTCCTCGACCTCCTTGTCCTCGACCTCCTTGTCCTCCACCTCCTTGTCCTCGACCTCCTTGTCCTCGACCTCCTTGTCCTCGACCTCCTTGTCCTCGACCTCCTTGTCCTCCACCTCCTTGTCCTCGACCTCCTTGTCCTCCACCTCCTTGTCCTCGACCTCCTTGTCCTCCACCTCCTTGTCCTCGACCTCCTTGTCCTCGACCTCCTTGTCCTCGACCTCCTTGTCCTCGACCTCCTTGTCCTCGACCTCCTTGTCCTCCACCTCCTTGTCCTCCACCTCCTTGTCCTCCACCTCCTTGTCCTCGACCTCCTTGTCCTCCACCTCCTCGTCCTCCACCTCCTTGTCCTCCACCTCCTTGTCCTCGACCTCCTTGTCCTCCACCTCCTTGTCCTCGACCTCCTTGTCCTCCACCTCCTTGTCCTCGACCTCCTTGTCCTCCACCTCCTTGTCCTCGACCTCCTTGTCCTCCACCTCCTTGTCCTCCACCTCCTTGTCCTCCACCTCCTTGTCTTCCACCTCCTTGTCCTCGACCTCCTTGTCCTCCACCTCCTTGTCCTCCACCTCCTTGTCCTCCACCTCCTTGTCCTCGACCTACTTGTCCTCCACCTCCTTGTCCTCCACCTCCTTGTCCTCGACCTCCTTGTCCTCCACCTCCTTGTCCTCCACCTCCTTGTCCTCGACCTACTTGTCCTCCACCTCCTTGTCCTCCACCTCCTTGTCCTCGACCTTGTCTTGGCGTCACAATAACGACTCAAAGACTCAAAGGACGAAGTCGTCCGTGGATCGATGTTCTGCCATGAGTGGCGCTCGCAGCGACTCCTGCTCGCTCCACTGAGCAGTCGTCCGAGTCACAGGCGCTCAGGCAGGAATAACACAAACACCTCTGAAAGCCGGACGCATCTTTTTCCTTCCACTGAATCTCCTGGTAAATGGGACACAAGCTAAAGGACCATCAGCATTAACCCTCGCATCACCTGTGAGCAACACACGTTTCTACTGCAGCCATTAGCCCGGAGGACGGGCGGCGTATGTTCCTCACACCGTCGACCGAACCACTGATGGTCCAGATTGTCGCTCCGGTGTTCGCAGGATATTTACGATCACGACCCTCGTCCCTCAGAGACTCACGTCCAGCTGGAGCCGCGAGGAGACAGATGTCGCTCCACCTTCTCAAGGTCGTCAGGTCTGTAGAAGCAGTGGTGAAGTAAGGTCTGCGCAGGGGGCGCACCAGCCCAGAGAGCAGCGACGGAATCGACAATCGAACACCAGGACTTGTTGAGAACAAATGACTGTTAGGATTTTAAAAAAGATGGTTCAGTTCAGTTCAGTTTGAAAGAACAAGATGAACCGATAAAGATCCATGTCCTTGTTTTCAGAGTCCAGTAGGTGGCGCTGATATTTATGTGTGTACGCTCAGAGTATGGAAGTGTATCATCAGCATCATGGTTCAATTCCATGTTTTTTTTCATTGTAATGTTTAGGAAGATACACAAGATACACACAAACAAGAAGCATACTTTCAAGATCCCACACATGCAAGAAACACAGAAACAACACACAAATATACAAGACACACACAAAAAACACACACACAAACAACACACAAATATAAAAGACACACACATGCAAGACATACACAAACAACACACACTCAAACAACACACAAATAAACAAGACACACACATGCAAGACATACACAAACAACACACAAATATAAAAGACAAACAGATACAAGACACACACATGCAAGACACACTCAAACAACACACAAATAACAAGACACATTAATACAAGACACAAACAAACAACACACAAATATAAAAGACACACAAATACAAGACACACACATGCAAGACACACTCAAACAACACACAAATAACAAGACACATTAATACAAGACACACACAAACAACACACAAATATAAAAGACACACAAATACAAGACACACACATGCAAGACACACTCAAACAACACACAAATAACAAGACACATGAATAAAAGACATACACAAACAACACACACATATACAGGACACACGAATACAAGACAGACACACACAAACAACACACCCACAAACAACGAACACACAAACAAGACACAAATATAAAAGACACACAAATACAAGACACACACATGCAAGACACACCCAAACAACACACAAATAACAAGACACATGAATAAAAGACACACACAAACAACAAACACACAAACAAGACACAAATATAAAAGACACACAAATACAAGACACACACATGCAAGACACACTCAAACAACACACAAATAACAAGACACATGAATAAAAGACATACACAAACAACACACACATATACAGGACACACGAATACAAGACAGACACACACAGACAACACACCCACAAACAACGAACACACAAACAAGACACAAATATAAAAGACACACAAATACAAGACACACACATGCAAGACACACTCAAACAACACACAAATAACAAGACACATGAATAAAAGACACACACAAACAACAAACACACAAACAAGACACAAATATAAAAGACACACAAATACAAGACACACACATGCAAGACACACTCAAACAACACACAAATAACAAGACACATGAATAAAAGACACACACAAACAACAAACACACAAACAAGACACAAATATAAAAGACACACAAATACAAGACACACACATGCAAGACACACTCAAACAACTCACAAATAACAAGACACATGAATAAAAGACACACACAAACAACAAACACACAAACAAGACACAAATATAAAAGACACACAAATACAAGACACACACATGCAACACACACACAAACAACACAAATATATAAGACACACACACTTTCAAGACACACACAAGACACACGATCAAGAAGTTCAGTAATTTAACTCTTTTAAAAAATAATAACAATTTCATAAATATTTTTAAAATATTTTACTTCCATTCATTTCATTTATTGATTTGTATCGAAGGGATAAGAAGTCAAATTAACTGGTGAATCAAATTCAGTTTTTTTGTTTTTCTTTGACCAAAAATATGTTATTCAGCGTCAGGCGAACAAATATATGATTATTTACTGTTTAGATTTTAACAATGAATATTGTGTTACAGTGAAGAACATCTGGATCTTCTTTTTATCTCCTGAGCTGCGTCTCAAATACTTATCTAAGTGCACTGGTTAGTATCATCAGGAAAGTGTACGTACTAACTAGTAACTAATCCTCCACAGATAGTATGTCTCAAACATACTTCTCTTAGTATACTAGAAGTTAGAATCATCAGGATAGTGTACGTACTAACTAGTAACTAATCCTCCACAGATAGTATGTCTCAAACATACTTCTCTTAGTATACTAGAAGTTAGTATCATCAGGAAAGTGTACGTACTAACTAGTAACTAATCCTCCACAGATAGTATGTCTCAAACATACTTCTCTTAGTATACTAGAAGTTAGTATCATCAGGATAGTGTACGTACTAACTAGTAACTAATCCTCCAGAGATAGTATGTCTCAAACATACTTCTCTTAGTATACTAGAAGTTAGTATCATCAGGATAGTGTACGTACTAACTAGTAACTAATCCTCCACAGATAGTATGTCTCAAACATACTTCTCTTAGTATACTAGAAGTTAGTATCATCAGGATAGTGTACGTACTAACTAGTAACTAATCCTCCAGAGATAGTATGTCTCAAACATACTTCTCTTAGTATACTAGAAGTTAGTATCATCAGGATAGTGTACGTACTAACTAGTAACTAATCCTCCACAGATAGTATGTCTCAAACATACTTCTCTTAGTATACTAGAAGTTAGTATCATCAGGATAGTGTACGTACTAACTAGTAACTAATCCTCCACAGATAGTATGTCTCAAACATACTTCTCTTAGTATACTAGAAGTTAGTATCATCAGGATAGTGTACGTACTAACTAGTAACTAATCCTCCACAGATAGTATGTCTCAAACATACTTCTCTTAGTATACTAGAAGTTAGTATCATCAGGATAGTGTACGTACTAACTAGTAACTAATCCTCCACAGATAGTATGTCTCAAACATACTTCTCTTAGTATACTAGAAGTTAGTATCATCAGGATAGTGTACGTACTAACTAGTAACTAATCCTCCACAGATAGTATGTCTCAAACATACTTCTCTTAGTATACTAGAAGTTAGTATCATCAGGATAGTGTACGTACTAACTAGTAACTAATCCTCCACAGATAGTATGTCTCAAACATACTTCTCTTAGTATACTAGAAGTTAGTATCATCAGGATAGTGTACGTACTAACTAGTAACTAATCCTCCACAGATAGTATGTCTCAAACATACTTCTCTTAGTATACTAGAAGTTAGTATCATCAGGATAGTGTATGTACTAACTAGTAACTAATCCTCCACAGATAGTATGTCTCAAACATACTTCTCTTAGTATACTAGAAGTTAGTATCATCAGGATAGTGTACGTACTAACTAGTAACTAATCCTCCACAGATAGTATGTCTCAAACATACTTCTCTTAGTATACTAGAAGATAGTATCATCAGGATAGTGTACGTACTAACTAGTAACTAATCCTCCACAGATAGTATGTCTCAAACATACTTCTCTTAGTATACTAGAAGTTAGTATCATCAGGATAGTGTACGTACTAACTAGTAACTAATCCTCCACAGATAGTATGTCTCAAACATACTTCTCTTAGTATACTAGAAGTTAGTATCATCAGGATAGTGTACGTACTAACTAGTAACTAATCCTCCACAGATAGTAAGTCTCAAACATACTTCTCTTAGTATACTAGAAGTTAGTATCATCAGGATAGTGTACGTACTAACTAGTAACTAATCCTCCACAGATAGTATGTTTCAAACATACTTCTCTTAGTATACTAGAAGTTAGTATCATCAGGATAGTGTACGTACTAACTAGTAACTAATCCTCCACAGATAGTATGTCTCAAACATACTTCTTTTCGTATACTAGAAGTTAGTATCATCAGGATAGTGTACGTACTAACTACTAACTAATCCTCCACAGATAGTATGTCTCAAACATACTTCTCTTAGTATACTAGAAGTTAGTATCATCAGGATAGTGTACGTACTAACTAGTAACTAATCCTCCACAGATAGTATGTCTCAAACATACTTCTCTTAGTATACTAGAAGTTAGTATCATCAGGATAGTGTACGTACTAACTAGTAACTAATCCTCCACAGATAGTATGTCTCAAACATACTTCTCTTAGTATACTAGAAGTTAGTATCATCAGGATAGTGTACGTACTAACTAGTAACTAATCCTCCACAGATAGTATGTCTCAAACATACTTCTCTTAGTATACTAGAAGTTAGTATCATCAGGATAGTGTACGTACTAACTAGTAACTAATCCTCCACAGATAGTATGTCTCAAA